>NW_022437077.1:324355-375705 GCF_009761245.1 Sapajus apella
AAAATGTGGCACATATACACCATGGAATATTATGCAGCCATCAGAAACGATGAGTTTGGGTCCTTTGTAGGGACATGGATGAACCTGGAAACCATCATTCTCAGCAAACTGACAGAAGAGCAGAAGATCAAACACCGCATGTTCTCACTCATAGGCGGGTGTTGAACAATGAGAACACATGGACACAGGGAGGGGAGCACTACACACTGGGGTCAGTTGGGGGGAAATAGGGGAGGGACGGTTGGGGGTGGGAAGCTGGGGAGAGATAGCAAGGGGAGAGATGCCAGATGTAGGTGATGGGGAGGAAGGCAGCAAATCACACTGCCACGTGTGTTCCTATGCAACAATTTTGCATGTTCTTCACATGTACCCCAAAACCTAAAATGCAATAAAATAAATAAATGGGAAAAAAAAAAAAGAAAGATGACAGGGGAGTGGCTTCCTCACTAGGTGACCCAATTACTTTGAGCAGCATTTTCATTTTCCGTGTAAAATAATCTCTTTTGCCAATAAATCAGTCAGGAGAGGCTATGGTATGATGTGGTAACAAACATCTCCAATATCCCACTGGCTTGAATGCAACCAAAGTTGATCTATCTTTCACGCTGCATGTCCACTGAGAGTCATCAGGGCCTCTGTTCACTGGAGTCACTCAAGGGCACCAGTTAAAGGAGCATCCTTCAATTTGAACACTGGCAGAGTCTTGAATTGGCCATTGAATGCTCTGGCCTGGGCGTGACATCATCATTTCCACTCTCAATTAGGTGGCCAGAATTAGTTGACTGCTTCTCCCCGACATCTTGCTTGCAACAAGGGCAAGAAATGCAGTCATGCCACTGGGTCATTTTGTATGATTCGGTGTCAGGGATGGCAACGAAGGCAGCCACAGTGACTTACCTAGTCCCTGGGATGGACTGACTTAGACCAATGCATATCAAAAGTTGGCAAACTATGGTCTGGGGGCTGCTCACCTGTTTTTGTAAATAAAGTTTTATTGGAACATAGCCATGCCATTTGTTTGTGTGTCGTGTATGGCAACGTTCACAGTGCAATGGCAGAGTTGAGCAGCTGCAGCAGAGACTGTACAGCCTGCAAAGCCTGAAGTTTTTCCTATTTGGATTGATCCCTGACCTAGAATGATCTCTACCACCCCTTCTAGAAATACACTTCTGGGATTCTGGGTTGTCTTTAGTAGCCTTTGGTATTTGTTTCCTCTTGGCTCTCTTGCCCCTGAGTGATCAAAAATACTCCACTGACCTGAGTCCTTAGCTAACAGTACAGATAACTCCTCAAAATAAAGAATCTCAGAATTGCTAAAACACTGTGGCTTGTGTTTATCAACCACGCACTACCGTATGTGCCAAGCACTACCATGTGTGTTTCATAAATACTTTTATCTTTCAGCAATCCTATGAGCTAAGAACTATTGTCCTGTTAGCTGAAGAAGCCAAGATACAGAAAGGTTAAGTAACGAATACAAGGTTACACAGCTTTGAAGGGGCAGTCTGGCTCCAGAGGCCGCACACTCACTTGTCCATTGCTCGACTCTGCTTCTGGAGACCAAAGTCAGCAGGACTCCCAGTCAATGCTACTAAAAGTGAACAAAATACCTACCAAGTCTAGCAGACATTATGAACCTGGATATATGATGAGAAAAATTTCCCAAAGAAAGTTCAGGTATGAACCTCCTGCCTCTGTCCAATTTCTCCACAGCAACCACAGATGCTGAGAATGTGGAATAAAGATTCAACAACAAAACAAACACGAATGGCTCTTCTTACCCTGAAAAGCCATCTTCTCTCATTGGCTTACTGGTAGACAGAAGGGACGACACACTGGACATCTACTGCTTTCATCTGCCTGCCATCCCTCCTGCTTCTGTCTTGCCACAGGAGTGGGTACGTGACCCAGGCTGGACCAGTCACAATCCCTGACTGGTTTAAGGACCCATCAGAGATCTTCTCTGGGGTTTTTAAAACTAGAGTTGGAAGTGAAGCCTCTTTTCTTTTCTGGTTCTAAAACTCAGAAGCTTTAAGGCTGGAGGTCCAGGAGGCAGGGAGGGGTTTCAGCCTGTGTAACCACTTGGGAGAAGTCGTCTGCTGGAAAGAAACGGATGTGCAGAGAGAACCAGGTTCAAGCGGTGTGTGTCAGTGGCTCCAGGTTTCTGAGGCCAGCTCCACCCTCCTGCAGGTGGTTTGCTTCTATGAGTCAACACGTGCCTTTTTATTTTTATCTTATTTTACTTTTCAACTTTTATAGTTTTGGGGAATATATGTGTAGGTCTGTTGCATAGAGAAATTGCACGCCACTGAGGTTTGGTGTATGAATAATCCCATCACCCAGGTAGTAAGCACAGTACCTGATAGGTAGTTTTTCAACCCTTACCCCTCTCAACCTTCCCCCATGGTATTCCCTGGTGATTGTTGCTCCCGCCTTCATATCAGTGTGTACTCAATGTTTAGTTCCCACTTAGAAGTGAGAACATGTGGTATTTGGTTTTCTGTTCCTGCATTCATTTGTTTAGGATAATGCCCTCCAGCTGCACCCATGTTGCTGCAAAGGACATGATTTTGTTCTTTTTTGTAGCTGCATAGTATTCCACAGCATATAGGTATCACATTTTCTTTATCCAGTCCACCACTGATGGGCATCTAAGTAGAGTCCATGTCTTTGCTATTGTAAATAGTGCTGCAATGAACATACAAGCGCATGTGTCTTTTGGTGGAATGATTTTCTTTTGGGTAGAAGTAATGGGATTGCTGGGTCAAATGGTAGTTCTAAGTTCTCTGAAAAATCTCCAAACTGCTTTCCACAGTGGCTGAACTCATTTACATTTCCACAAAGAGTGTATAAGCATTTCCTTTCCTCTGCAACCTTGCTAACGTCTGTTATTTTTTGACTTTTTAGTAACAGCCATTCTGACTAGTGTGATTTGGTATCTCACTGCGGTTTTGGTTTGCATTTCTCTGATGATTAGTGATGTTGAGCATTTTTTCATGTATCTGTTGGCTGTGTGTATGTCTTCTTTTGAGAAGTGTCTGTTCATGTCCTTTGACCATTTTTTCATGAGGTTATTTGCTTTTTGCTTATGAAGTCCCTACAGATTCTGGATATTAGATCTTTGTTGGATGTATAGTTTGTGAATATTTTCTCCCATTCAGTAGGTTGTCTGTTTACTCTGTTGGTAAGTTTCTTTTGCTGTGCAGAAGCTACTTAGCTTAATTAGGTCCTACTTGTCAATTTTTGTTTTTGTTGTAATTGCATTTGGGGACTCAGTCACAAATTCTTTGCCCAGGTCAGTGTCTAGAATGGTATGTCCTAGGTTTTCTTCCAAGGTTTTGATAGTTTTAGGTCTTACATTTAAGTCTTTAATCCATCTCGAGTTAATTTTTGTATATGGTAAAAGGTACGGGTCCAGCTTCAATCTCTGCATATGGGGTGCCAGTTATCCCAGCACCATTTATTGAATAGCAAATCCTTTAACCATTGCTTGTTATTGTCCACTTTGTTGAAGATCAGATGGTTGTAGGTGTGTGGCTTTATCTCTGAGTTTTCCATCCTGTTCCATTGATCTACGTGTCTGTTTTTGTACTGGCACCATGCTGTTTTGCTTACTGTAGCCTAAATATGCTTTTAAAAATTCTAACCTAGTTCAAATTGGGTTTTAGTAACTTGCAAAAGAGTCTGGTGGTAGCTGGCATGACTGTGGAGAACATGAAGGACCAGAGAGACATATTAATCTGTCTAAAGTCACACAGCAGTGGGTGGTCAACCAAGACCCATGCTGTCCATAGACGCATAAAATGAGTACCTTTTCTACAAGATTCCACGTATTGCACATGGCTAAGATGTATCCTGTGGACTCAGAGCCACTCCAGATTAAGCTGTTGTCCTGGCATAATAATTAATGGTGCCACCTTTCATATTAAAAAAGTCCAGGTTTGAACAATAAATTGTGTGGGCACCAGCAACCATAGCACTATTAAATACAAGAAAAGGCTTTTTGTTTTTCCATTTAAACCCATTTCATTTCATTCTGAGACAACCAGAAGCCTCAGGGTTTTTACCAAATTGCATGTTACCAATTGCATGTCATATATATTTAACAGATATCCTTAAGAAGGGAGAAATAGCCAAACACGGCACAATGATGTGAGTACAAATACACTCTTTGTGGCAACATCTATTAAACCTGGGCCAGAAAACTTTTTCTGAGAAGGGCCAGAGAGTAAATATGTTAGCCTTTGCAGGTCTCTGATACAATTACTCAGCCCTGGTGATGTGGTGAGAAAGCAGCTGTAGATGTTATGAAAATGAATGGGTGTGGTGCTGTTCCAATAAAACTTTATTTATAAAAGCAGGCAGTCTGTTGGTTAGCTGTTGTTTGCCGACCCTAGGTTAGATTGAAAAAGCTAGGAACTCCTTAAAAATACCCATCACTGTATGATTAGTTAAATTGTGGCACATTGTTTCAGTGGTGTGCTATGAAGTCATTCAAAAACACGTTTGCAAAGAAAGTGAAATGAAATAAGGAAATGTGCACAGTATTAAAATCCCCATAAAATCTAAGTCAACAGACTGGACATAATCTTAGTTTGCTCAGGACAATTCATATGCTAAATTAAGAACTTAAAAGGTATGAATAGAACCAAAGACAAAACAAAATAGCTTAATCAAATGGTGGGACTGTAACTTATTAATAAAAAGATCTTCATGATGCTTTTATGGTACTTTACAGTGACTCTACAATGAATATACAACGCTTTTAAAGTCAAACCGAATAAAACTATTATTAAAAAAAAATAAAATTCAGAACTTTTACTGCCAAATCATCATCAGCGAGAACCTTAGAGGTCATTTTTTCCATAGAGTCCCAAATTGTAGGTCATAGCGTTTTAGCACGATGCACAATCCATTTATGTGTCCTGACCAGCAACTTTTACAGTGAAATGCAAGAGGATTTTATTTTGTTTTGTTTCTATTTGTTTTTTCCTTGAGGGAAAGAGAAGTGAAAATATCAGAATGCAAAACATTTCGTAAGCGGGGGGTGCTGATTTTCAGAGTCTTTGTAACCAGCTGTGCATGTATTTATCTGCACGTTAGGTATGCACCCAGCTGTGACGTAGAATGCATTTCTTGGTGTGGGCTGGGATTTAAATGACAGGAAGCCACTGACTTCTAGTCAACTCTTCCATTTTACAGATGGGGAAGACGTGTCCCAGAGAGAAGGTATGTCATTCCTGATATTTTCCCATGCTGAGCAAATATCATAAGATAAGCTTTCCTGTCCTTTTTACTAACCTGACCCAACCTTTGAGACCAGTGCAACCGGCCAGCTGTTCCAATGTGTGACATCAAATCTCCACGTCTAATGACCCCGCGGCAGGTCACAAGGCATAAGGACGGAGGTTAAAGCCTCAGCAACAGCAAATTCTAAGAATCTGGGCCTCGGAGGCCACAAATCGCACTCCCCAACCCCCAAGGTGGAATCCTCCTGATCAGTCTTTTCATCCATGTCCCTATTTAAAGGTCAGGCAGCCGGCTAGGGCCCACATGCAGCAGCAGCTGGAATGGCCCTGAGCTACACAGTCTTGGGGGTTGCACGCTCTTTTTGAGCTGCCAGTTCTTAGAGGCTGCAATTTAGGGCCGGAGTAGCCGAGGCGCAAAGTGTGGCAGGGCCTGGTGAGGCCTGCTGCGGGAATTGGAAGGGGGGCCTTGCTGCCACAAAGGGAGACACAGACAGGGACAGCAAATGGTTGCAGCGACCAAAATTTGAGACTGCAGGCTTCTCTGTGAAAGCAGTGAAATGTGGGAAGTTTTGCCCATTTAAAAGGGAACGGCCGGATGCCGTGGCATATCTAGAACAGTAACCATGACAGCCAACACAAGGAAGCACTTGACTTTGCCCCAGTCCCTGTCCTAAGCACTATGGGTATATTATCTGATCCAGTTTCACAAAAGCTACTCCTATAGGCCCCATGTCACAGGTGAGAAAATCAAGTCTCACAGCCAGTGAGTGCAGAGGCTGACATTCAACCCCGGAATCTGGCTTTCTCAATGCAGCACTGCAGTATCTGCAGTAACGACACAAGAGACTAAAGGTTTGTTTGCACTGACTTTGAGAGCTCTCCGAGACATATTAATTGGTGAAAAATATAAAGGACAACTTACAAAACAAGATGCATACCAAGATATTACTTATGTTTAAAAAAACAGGATTTTCTACTGGTAAGAGGGAAAATAAGCTTGTAAATGAATACAGAGAGAATATTCTGGAAAGACACACACTAGTAGCACTGATGTGGTTTAAAATAAATGTATGAAAAATAAAAAGCCATGTAAGAAGGCAGGTGGATTCAGGACTAGAGGGTTAAGCTGCCTTCCTGGGACACGCTTGAGCTACTGAATGGGAAATAATGCAAAAATCACAAATTCTCTGCACGTTCCCTGGACCCAGGGAAAGAAGCACACAGCTCAAAGGCAGGTGGAATCTGGGCTCTGGTCCCCGCTTTACTACCTGAACTTTTAGGAGCAGCAAAAATCTGATTTGCTTTAAGGGCGCACATTGAGTAGCCCATAGCCGGCTTCCAACCTGGCTGTGCCTCCTCTCAGAACTGGGGAGTTGCAGGGTCTGTGTGTCTGTCTGTGCCTCTCTCCTAATAAATGGCTCCCTGCCTGAGGCTGTATTTCCCCTATCCTTTAATTACCCCTTTCAATTTCTGAACAGAAGGCTGGGCTGCCGGGGCTGGGATCAGACTGCTCTCCTTTTATCTCTAAGGAATTAGCAGGGCAGGGACTTGTACCTTGGCTAGGACTTGGCATTTTTTGTGTGTTTGTACTGGTTTTTAAAATTTGGTGCATTTTTTTTTTTCCTTTTTCTCATTTCATTCTCCTCCCCCCACCCCCGCCCCTGCTAATGATCAGATGGCAGAGAGACTTCTCCTATGACCTTTTCAACAAATGCTGCAGGGGCAGACCCTGGTTGTAGGCCCAGTCCTCATTTCATGGAAACGTCAGAAATGAAAATGACAAACAAATGGAATGATAAACCAGTGACACAAAAGCAATGCCATCAAAGCATGCTCTGGGCCTTCATTTCTTTGAGAGTAAAAGGGTAAGCAGTGATGATTCTAGAATTTTCTGAATGGGGTCACTGAGGTCTAGCAGGCATTGTCACAGGTACGCTTGTGAATATTGGCTTCATTGTGTCTGACCTAGAGAAGTTGGAGGAAGGGAGAGCCAGGGACGGGTCAGGCGCTATCTCAGGACAGAGCTCCCTCCTGGGCTCCTGCAGCCCCTGTCATCCCACACAGTCCACTCATCCCAGCAGTTAACTGGTCTTTCTGAGATGCAAACCAGATCACCTGCCCTGTTTTAAAACTCTATGGCTTCCTGGTGCCCGCAGACAGAATCCCAAAGCCCACACACACACACACACACACACACACACACACACACACGGCTTCCTAGTGCTCTCAGACAGAATCCCAAAGCCTAAACACGCACACACACACACACACACACACACACACACACGGCTTCCCAGTGCTCTCAGACAGAATCCCAAAGCCCACACACACACGGCTGCCCAGTGCTCTCAGACAAAATCCCAAAGCCTACACACACACACACACACACACACACACACACACACACACACACACCCCTTCCCAGTGCTCTCAGATAGAATCCCAAAGCCTGCACACACAAACACACACACACCCCTGGCTCTGCAGGACCTGACCTCAGCGCTTGCCAGCTCATTGGCCACCCCTCTCCCCTTGGCTCCTTGCTGCTTGGCCTCCTATGTGCTGGCTACACTTGCGACCTGCATCCTTCCCGGTTTCTCTGTGCTGCATCTCCCCATTCATTCTCCTTGGAGCACTCGTCACAGTTGACATCATCTCATCATCTCATCATTTGCTCATTTCCTTACCCTCTGTGTGTTGGCAACTGAATTGTGGTTCCCAGATTCGTATGTTGAAGCTGTCACCCCCAATGTGACTGTGTTTGGAGACAGGGCCTCCAGGGAAGTAACGAAGATTAAATGAGGTCACAAGAGTTGCAAGGTCATAACCGGCGTCCTTATAAGCAGCAGCAGCCTGGTGTATACCTGTAGTCTCAGCTACTCAGGAGGCTGAGATGAGAGGACCGCTTGAGTCCAGGTGATCGATGTTATAGGGAGCTATGATTGCACCACTGCACTCCAGCCTGGGCTACAGAGAGACCCCGTCTTTGAAAAAAAGAAGACACCAGAGATTTCTCCCTCTGTGAACCCAAAGAGGAGCACCATGTGTTCACAGAGCAAGCACATACAAGCGAGTCCAAACAAGGAAGAGAATCTGCTGGCACCTCCATCTGAGACTTCTAGCCCCCAGAGCTGAGAAAATAAAGTTTTGTTGTCTAGGCCACCCAGGCCATGGTGTTTTGTTATGGTGGGTCAAGCAGACTACTGCACTGCCTGTTTCCTCTCTCTGGGATCTAAATTCCACGAAGGTGGGGCTTGACTGTCAGCCTGGGGCTGCAGGGCCCATGCCTAGCATGCTGCCTGCAACAGAGCCTGTGCTGGTGAATGTTTGCTGAGTGAATGACAGATGTCCATTCCTACACCACAGCCTTCTCTTCCCATGCCTGAATCTGCCACTGTGTAAACCAGTGGTTCGGGGGCTACAGTACCCCTAGGGGGTGCCTGGAAATTCATGGGAATACTTTTATTGAAGAACTAGTGGCATTTGTTGGGCAGGTGATACAGACATTCTGCAACGCATGGAGAGTCCAGCAAAATGAAGACCATTCCCAGGTCCCACCCGAATTTCAAATATCCAACCAGACATTCAGGCAGATAAGATCTGGTTTTAATAATATCACCCTAGAACACAGAGCTCAGACGAATCCAGCCTACCACCTGCTCTTGTGAATAGCACTGTCTCAGAAGACAGCCTTGCCCATTCATTGCCGTATCGACTATGGCTGTTTACAAGCTACAACAACAGAGTTACAAGTAATGGGACAGAGACTACGACCCTCAAAATCTAAAATACTTACTGTCTGTCTCTTTTACAGAAAAAGTCTGCTAACCTCTGTTCTAGCAAATCAGCCCATTTTACACATAGGATTTTTTTTTTCAGGGCTTTAACATACATAAAACTTTGTAAGAATGCTATCGTAATGTGTTCAACAGTAACTGTACTATATTCAATAATTCCTAATTGAATATTTAATGATATTCAATTATGTTATAGAAAAAAGAAAAAGAGATGGCGTGAATGAAACTCATAAGAAGTGTTATGAGAACTTAGTGAGCAGGAAAGGAGTCGGGGAGATATGGGGCAAATGTAGACAGCGTTATTTACAAAAGCAGGTGGTGGGCTGGATTTGTGGTTAACTATGGAGAATAAGAAAGTTAGTGACCTTGTGGACAGAATGAAAGGGAGGTATGAGGAAAAGGATGTAAGAGGCACCAGTGTTACACACAGAGAAAGGGGTAAAAGGAGTAGGTAAGCCTTAAATACTGAGAAGGACCTGATCATGCCCCCCCCCCCCCCACACATACAGTTATGTCAACCCCAAATTGGCCACCCACTGGTGACAATCATTATGGCATCATTCTGGTCCCACGTCTTTGGCCTTGAAAATGTGGATAAAAGCCATAGTTGCCCATCAAAGTAAGTGGCGAGCTTATAGGATGGCTAGGCAGAGTTGCCCCAGTGTGTCTTCAATAAGCTCCTCTATGGGCTGAGCCCTTGTTCAACTTCAACTCTATTCTAGAAACCACACTGTCATGATTCTTCTAGCTGATGTGGCCAAGAGACACAGGACACATCTATAACCTGTGGCCCTTCTGCCTTCTTGCACCCAATCTCTGAACGTGTTAACCCCCATTTCTTCCCCTTCTGAGCTCAGAGTCTCCTGCCTTCACACCAATTCTCTCCATGATGGAGAACACAACAACATGGCAGCCTGTGGGTTGAATCCAATCTATAGATGTGCTTTGGCTTGCACAGTAAGTTTTATTTTATTTAAAAATTTGTTGCCACCAATTTAAATCATTTTAGTTGGGAAATTTCTTATAAAAGATTTCTGGCATTCTTTTTTTTAAACTTAACTTTTGAATAACTAATCTATGGTGTGGCAATAACCAGCTTTAATGGGGTGGGGCTACCCCAGTATATAGGGCTGGGACTCCCTAGTTTGTCACAGGCCCCACCCAGCCATCTTCATACACTGACTTTGTGGGCTGGCTCCTGAGGCATCTGGCCTGTGACCAGTGGCAAGGTGAAGAACACAGGCTTGGAGCAGGATGGCTGCAGACTCCGTCTTGGCCCTGCTTCCTAGTGCTTTACTGGTGCAATTTTACATGTGTTGTGCCATCAGTGGATTATTGTCCAATTGGATTAACTCCCCACCCTGGTGTGAACTCCAGGGGGGCAGGGACTGTATTTGTCTTGCTCACCTGTTTTCTCAGCACCTGGCACAGTGCCTGACACAGAGGAGTTGCTCCCTTAACATCTATTGGGATGCCGGCTATATGAAGGCACCAGTTCCTGCCACTCACCAGCTCTTGATGCCACTTGTAGACCTGCTTTGCTTTGAAAATTCATCTGATAGTGGAGGCAAGAAGAGAAGAAGGTGAAGCGTCTCCAAAAGAGAAACAAAATTTCAGGATATCAGCTTTTCCACCTCCGCTTTTGCACGTCTAGGAAAAACCTACTGTCTTAGCGCAGGCTGCTGTAACAGAATACTATCACCTGGGTGGCTTAAACAGCAGACATTTATTTCTCATGGTTCTGGAGTCCAAGAGGTCTAAGATCAAGGTGCCAGCTGATTGGATTCCTGGTGAAGGTCTTCTTCCTGGCTTGCAGATGGTCACCTTCTTGCTGTATCCTCACATGGCCTGTCCTCAGTATGTGCATTCAGGGAGGTACAAGGAGGTGAAGATCTCTGTCCCTCCTTCTTCTTATAAGAATAGCCATCCCATTCTGAGGACCCCACCCTCATGACCTCATCTAACCCTTACACGTCCCAAAGGCCTTATCACCAAAACCCATCACATTGGAGGTGATGGCTTCAACATATCAATTTTAGGGGGGGTAAACAATTCAGTCCATAACACAACCTAAGAGTTAGCTTAGAGCTGTGCTGCCCAATAGAGTAGGTGCATTTACAATTAATTAAAATTAAAATTATAGATTCAGTTCCTCAGTTGCATTAACCACGTGTCAGTGCTCAGTAGCCATCTTCGGCTAGAGGCTATCACGTTGCATTGCCACTCAGAACATTTCCATCATCACAGAAGGGTAAGCACTGCCTTAGCAAGCTGCTGTTAAACTAATCCTGATCCCAAACTCATTCTCAATCTTTCCGGCTGTTTCCACCTGTTACCTCCAGTGGCTTTTGGAGATGGGATGACCAAGTCCAACTTGTTATATAACCAGAGGAAAAACCCTTCATTTAAACTCTATACATTCTAAATGCAGAGACTTCAGCTCAAGCAAAAGACAGCAAGCCTGCCAGCACACATGAAGGGGATGAGTGGGTGACCCTCAGGCTGGAGGTGTTGCACAGGGCGAGAATGCTGACATGCATGGGGAAACATCACCCACTTCATTGTGTGCACAAGAATTGCCGATTCATACTAGGAAACTCGGCCTCAGCCCAACAACCCAGAGGATGCCAAGCCTGGCTCCTGTCTCGACCGATGCAGTGAGATCAGGAAGATTTAGGCTGCTCAAAACTGGCTGGGCTGGGACAGCCTGAAAGTTGCCATTGCCAGGGAGAAATAGGGAAATGGCTCCATCTCACCGTGAGGAGGCCACTAGGCTCTACTCTCAGCTATCACCACGCCTGTCACTTAAGTTCTCTGGGACATGTCTCACTGATGAAATAAGCCAGAGGTAGGAACCCAAAGGAGGTGATCTGTGTGGCTCCCCAAGTCACCACTTGGCTTATAATTTGTTCCAACCAGTCATCTCAGGACCTGTGGTTCAGTAAAGAAAATATGGAACAAGATTGCAAGATGTGGGCATGAAGCCAGCCTCATACGTGCTTGTGTGTTTCACAAGGTGTTTCAAAGAGAGTGTTTATATCAATTGTCCATACTGAAAAAGGGTAAGGAGGTTTCACATTAAATAGAGCTTTCAGGATCACTTTGAAAAATGGAAAGATCTGGTCTCCTTGGGATCCATTCCAGAGGGGCAGCAACGGGCTGAAGCCAAGTAACACCCCCTATCCCCAGTCAGTGGGGGGTGTAGTCTCTAGTCTGCTACAGTCCCCACCACTCCCTATAGCCCTATACCTTGCTCATGTGTCTCTTTTACATTACCTACACATCTCTGTACTATTTGAGATTGAAATCCTGATTGAGAAGAACCACATCCCGGAGCAGGTTCAATCCATAGACTAGGAGAATCATTTTTGAAAAAGTAACATTTGTTTGTGATTTCGGATGTAAATATTTCTTCTCAGTTTGTCATTTTGTTTCTTTTGTTTTGTTTGCTTGTTTTTTTGTCATTTGTTTTGTTGTTTTGACTTCTGGTGTTCTTTGCCATGCCAAAAAGAAAAAAAAAATTGGCAGTTGAACCTGTCAATCTTTTCATTTATGGATTTTGGATTTCTGAGTCATGGTTAGAAAAGCATTTTCCACTCCAAGGTTATAAAAAATTACGCTTATTCTCATTCTAGTATTTTTATGGTTTTATTTTTAACATTTAAACCGTCAATCCATTTGGATTTGTTTTCTGGTAGTAGGAATGGATACTTTCATCCAGATGGCTAACTAGTTGTTTCAATGCCATTCATTCAATAGTCCATATTTTCCCACTGACTCAAGATGTCACCTTCTCCAAGTACTAAATGTGTGGGTTTCTCTGGGACTGTTTGTTCTCCTCTATTGATTGGTGAGTGTGTTCATGCTAGAAGCCTGTTGCTTTGATTACTGAAGCTTTATGATGTTCTTAAATATTGGTATGCCTAGTACTTAATTGCTTTTCTTTCGCCTACTTTTTCAAGCAAATCTCCTGATTCACAGGGAAGGAAATACACATCAGTCAAGGATCTGAAAAGATGCTCAACCTCACTTGTGGGACAAGACAGAAATTACTACTGCCCTGAGACACCATTTCTTCATGCATCAGATTGGCAAAAACTTCAACAATTAGATAACACTGGGTTGATGAGTTTTTGTGAAAACAGGCACTCTCAGACAATGTTGGGGGGAGTTTAAATGGGTAGAATCCCTATGGAGGGTAACTTGAAGATATCTACTATATTTTAATACATATTTTAAGACTTGTGCCTTGACCCTAAATCTGACTCTCTGGAAATTTGCCCTTCAGATATACTTATAAAAAATAATATACATATAGGGGTTTTCATAACCATTTTGCAGGCAGTTGCAAAAGACTAGAAATAGGCCAAATGGCCTCCAGTAAGGAACTGGTTCAATTATTTATAGCACATCATTCAATGCAATAATAGGCATCTGTGAAAAAAAATAAGGAAGCTCTTTCTATATACTGATTAATCAAGTTCCCTCCAAGGTATATAGTTAAATGAGGAAAACAAAGTGAAGAAGAGTGTACATAGTATGTTATCTGTGAAAAGAATATATACAAGAGTTTCTGCCTTCATGTGATAACGCCTTCTTGAAAGGCCATGAGTTATGCAAATCTATGCACTAAAATCATAGAGCTTATGGAAAAAAGTAGCATTAGGACAGACTGCTCTAAAGCAATGCCACTTTGTAACCAGAGTATTAACCAAAGCAGTGACAATCCTAGTAAAAATGTTAGCATGGTGAAAAAATTATTAAGTATGTAAATAATAAACTGAGAAGTATTACATTAAATTGAGATCTTTGCTTTTGAAAGGAAGTGAAAGTATCTTGTTTGAGGTGACGAAGAGAGATGATGGAGGTGTTGAATTATGGAAACAAGGACAAAATGCACAAAAATTGGTGGGAATTGCAAAATTAGTTCTTCCAAAATAGAGCATGTGACCAAACTGAGGAAGAGGAAGTGCATAGGGCATTAGGAGCAGAACTGTACTCATACAAGGCTTGCTGCATTTGCCTGTGTTTGATATTTTACCTTCAGCTGCTGTTAGCCTACGGTCTGGAAAAATTACAAATAAACCAAAGCAGTGGAATTTCCACTTCTGGCCAAGACTGGGTAACAAGGTCTGGATTTACCCTCCCAGCTGAAACAGTTTGAAAACTAGGTTTCCAAAAGATTGGGCATCAGGCATGGACAGTGATCCTTGCAAGAGGAGAAACAGATGGCGAGCTGTATGATGGCCCTAGGATAGAGTTTCCAGGAAGGGAAAACCCAGGTGGAGCCCTGTGGTCTCTTTGAGCTGGGGAGATGGTGCTGCAAGTCAGAGGAGGCTAATGTGGCTGAAATTGGCAGAGCAGAACTCCCAGAAAAAGAGGGTTTTGCTGGGAGTGCTCTGGAGGTTTGCTCACAGTTTTCCTTGAGTGGCCACCTGAGAACCAATGAGCACATGGGTGTGAGGAAACTACCCAGAGCTGAGAGAACCACTTGAAAAGATTAGAAGCAACAACCTTTAAGGCTCATAATGGAGCAGGAGTAATTCCTGCTCCCACCTGCCAGAATTGCAGAACCTCACAATCCATGGGGCATTGGGTAGAATACTCAGAAGGGTTTGCCTCAGTAGTGGAAAAAATGTCTCCTGGACTAAATGCCATTCTGATCCCAGCTGGCAAGGCTGTAAGCAAGGCTTAAAAGAATCCAACAGTTTCTAAGTAACCTAACTGCATCCCAGAATAAAGCTCAAAAGTATTTATAGGAATATAAACATATTCAGCATCTGACAAGGTAAAATTTATGTCTGGCATCCAATTGAAACTTAGCAGGCATGCAGGGAAGCAGAAAAATATAATTTTTATCAAGGAGAAAAAATCAATGAAGATGAACCCAGAAATGACAGGAATGATAGAATTAGACATGGACATTAAAACATTTACTACAACTGGATTCTATCTGTTCAAGAAGCCAGAAGAAAGATTGGACATGTTAAGTAGAGACATGGAAGTTATTAAAAAAAAAAAAAAAAAAAAAAAAAGACCCAGGCTGGGCACAGTGGCTCATGCCTCTACTAGCACTTTGGGAGGCTGAGGTGGGCTGATTGCCTGAGCTCAGGGGTTCGAGACCAGCCTGGCCAACATGGCAAAACCCTGTGTCTACTTAAAATACAAAAAATTAGCCAGGCATGGTGGTAAGCATCTGTAATCCCAGCTACTTGGGTGGCTGAGGCATGAGAATCACTTGAACCCTGGAGGCAGAGGTTGCAGGGAGCTGAGATTGCACCACTGCACTCTGGCCTGGGTGACAGAGTGAGACTATCTTAAAAAAACCCGATCAAACTTCTGAAGATGGAAATGATGTATGGGATGAAAAATGACCTGGGTGTAATTAGCAGCAGATCAGATACTAAGGAAGAAAATATTTATGAACTTGGGGTGGGAAGGAGGGGTGGCGGAACGTCGGAAAAAAGTTTGAAGAAATATTGGCTGAAAAATTTACAAATTTGATGAAAACCATAAATCCACAGATCTGAATCTCAATGAACACAGAGCACAAGAATCATGAAGAAAACTACATCAAGGCACATAACAACACCATGATAGAGAAACCCCTAGAAGCAAATGAAACAATGTAACTTCAGAGTTATACTAACATAGTTTTCTTATTTATGAATCACATATGAACTAATTCTGGTAATAGTAACATACAGTATAATAGACTAATTATATTTTCCTTATGTTTGCAAAAAGAAGTTCTGAATGGGTTCCCCCAAACTATTACAAGTGGTTGTTAGGGGTTTGGAAAGTGGATGGATATACAAGGGTAGGAGAAAGATTTCTACAGATGGCTGAACTAGGCAAAGGCATAACCTGTTTAAAAAATTCACGTGTCCTTTTTTTTTTTTTTCATTACAAAAGGAATATATCGGAGGGAGGGAACTAGGGAGTGACACTAATGGGCATGGGGTTTCTCTGTGAGGTGATGAAAATGTTGTGAAATTAAATAGTGGTGATGGTTGCACAAATTTGTGAACATACTAAAAACACTAAATTGAACACTTTAAAAAGGTGAAGTTTGCCAGCCTGTGCAACACAATGAAACCCCATCTCTATAAAAAATAAACAAAAATTAGCCAGGCTTGGTAGTGGGCGCCTACAGTCCCAGCTACTCAGAAGGCTGAGGTGAGAGAATTGCTTGAGCTCAGGAAGCGGAGGTTGCAGTGAGCTGTGACTGCACCACTGCACTCCAGTCTGAGTGACAGAGAGAGACCCTGCCCCCTGCAAAGAAGATGAAGATTATGTATGTGAGTTATATCTCAGTTAAAAATTAAGGCCAAGCACAGTGGCTCACGCCTGTAATCCCAACACTTTGGGAGGCCGAGGTAGGTGGATCACTTGAGGTCAGGAGATCGAGACCAGCCTAGCCAACATGGCGAAACCCCGTCTCTACTAAAACACAAAAATTAGCCAGGTGTGGTGGTTGGTACCTGTAATCCCATTTATTTGGGAGGCTGAGTCTGGAGAATCACTTGAATCCAGGAGGCGGAGGTTGCAGTGAGCCGAGATTGTGCCACTGTGCTCCAGCCTGGATGACAAACTGAGACTCCGTCTCAAAAAGAAACAATTTTATTAAAACACAGGAAAAAGAAATACATACGTGTTCATTGTTAAAAAAAAATAGAAAATCAAAGAATGTTCATAAAGGAAGGGACCTAAAAGATAGTCCAGGACTTCTCAGTGACCACAGAACGAGTGTGGAGAGAGGGGCTCTTATCCCATTTGCCTGGGAAAACTGCCTCTTGAATTCTACTCCTGGAAAAGTTCAAGGCACAGCAGCCTGCAAAGGCTCTGAAAAGTCCTGTGGCAAAGATGTCTATTTTAACTTTGGGGCACGCTCTATTTACTAAATATATTTGGAATATATATGGCCACGAACCATCCCCACCCCTTCATTTTTTCCTGGAACACAGATCATGTGACTTGTCCAAGGTCACACAGTTTACTGGTGGTAGATTTTATGAATCTGACATAGAGATTTCCTAAATCCAACACAATCCAGCCTCGGAGGTCTGAAGCTGAGATCACTGAGTTGCAAGTGCTTTTACTGAACTTTTAATTTCCTACCCATTCTTGACTTGCATGTTTCCATGTTGCTCCTGATTTTTTTTTTTTTTTTTTTCTTTGGGACGGAGTTTCGCTCTTGTTACCCAGGCTGGAGTGCAATGGCGCGATCTCGGCTCACCGCAACCTCCACCTCCTGGGTTCAGGCAATTCTCCTGCCTCAACCTCCTGAGTAGCTGGGATTACAGGCACGCGTCACCATGCCCAGTTAATTTTTTGTATTTTTAGTAGAGACGGGGTTTCACCGTGTTGACCAGGATGGTCTCGATCTCTTGACCTCGTGATCCACCCGCCTCGGCCTCCCAATCCATGTTGCTCCTGAATGGCTGCTGGAAGGGTTCTAAGCTTCAGTCTTTATGTTCCCTGGCCCTTCATAAATGCAAAAGGAGTTTCCACTGGATAGGGTTCCCACTGTTTTTTTTTGAGATGGAGTCTTGCTTTGTTGCCCAGGCTGGCGTGCAGTGGCACAATCTCAACTCACTGCAACCTCCACCACCTGGTTCAAGCCATTCTCCTGTCTCAGCCTCCTGAGTAGCTGGACTGGCAGGCATGTGCCACCACACCCAGCTATTTTTTGTATTTTAAGTAGAAATGAGGTTTTGCCATGTTGGGCAGGCTGGTCTCAAACTCCTGAGCTTACGTGATCTGCCCGCCTCAGCCTCCCAAAGTGTTGGGATTACAGGCATGAGCCACTGCGCCTGGCCTGTTTTTAAGTCTCCTTATAACACAGAGTTCACCGGAAGGGGAATTTATGCCAATGCAGATGGTCCCACAGTCTCAAATTAGTATTCCTCTCTTCTCTTACCCTGACCACTTCCTGAAATGGAGAGTTCAGGAAATAGAAGTGAACTTGGAAAGACCACAGCCCATCGAACCTGCAGTGAGGCTAACAATGTCAATCACAATAACGACAATTAGCATGTAGAGAGCATTAGTTTGTGCCCAGCACTGCTCTAAATACGTCACATACATGAGCTCATTTAGTCATCAGAGCACCCTATGAGGAAGGCACTATTAGCATCCCCATTTCACAGGGAAGGAAACTGAAGTACTGAGAAGTAACTGAGCTCAAGGTCACAGAGCTGGTTTGTAGCCATCTTCAGACGTTAACTCAATCTGACTTCAGAGTCCCTGCTTTTAGTTGATTTTAACTACCATGCTAAGGAAGGAATAACAGAGATAATAAAAAGAAAATCCAGCCCTTATGGATCTCATCCGATGTGACCATGAATCATTTTACTTAGTCTCCCGAAGCCTCATGTCGTCATCTCTCTCACTGTGATGCCAGTTTCACAGGTGAGGAAACTGAGGCACACAGCACTCATGCCATTGTGTGTGGGGTACTGCTAGGACTGACCACAACACAGATCCAGAGCTTTTAACTCCTCTGGGGCACCAGAAACTTCTTATAACATACTCTGGAGAGGTTTTTTCCCCTCTTTTTAATCTTCGTGGTCATTTCTGTGAATAGCAGTGTTTTATCAGGAGAAGCCAAAAAGAAAAAAATCAAGCCCATAAGAAATACACTTCAGCTACAAAAACCCCAGGGTGAACTTAAAATAAAGAAAATGAAACCCATGCAAAGGCTGAACGAGAGCTGTGAACTTTTTTCTTTTAAATTTATTGTCTATTCCGTGGAGGGGCAGTGTTATTCAAACAGATACAGATCTCAAGCCAGGGCCTTTTGGGGTGATAGCTGTGTGAAAGTTTTTGAAAATTTATGAGATTAGCTAGAAGACCCAGTGGGAGGCATCCTGGCCTGTCTAATGCCTGCTCTCCCATCTTCCATAAGATGCTCCGTTGCTGTGTCTCAGTTTACTCATCTGAAAAATGATGAGGTGAGTTCCATGAGCATCTTTTTTGCTTCTATAAAATTTTATATATTTTTTTCTTTTTTTGAGGCAGGGTCGTGCTCTATTGCCCAGGCTGGAGTGCAGTGGGGTGATCATGGCTCACTGCAACCTTGAACTCCTGAGCTCAAGCAATTCTTCCACGTCAGCCTCCTCAGTAGCTGGTACTACAGGTGCACACCACTATGTCCAGCTAATTTTATTTTTAAAGACAGGATCTTGCTCTATTGCCCAGGTTAGAGAGCAGTGGCATGATCACGGCTTACTGCAGACCTGACCTCTCAGGCTGAAGTGATCCTCCTACCTCAGCCTCTCAAGTAGCTGAGACTACCGCATGCATCACTAATTCTAGCAAATTCTGATTTTAACTTTTTTTTTTTTTTTGTAGAGATGGGTTTCACCAGGTTTCCTAAGCTGGTCTTGAACTCCTGGACTCAAGCAATAAATACACCTGCCTTGGCCTCCCAAAGTGTTAGAATTATAGGCCAAAAATATCATTTTAATTCTTAGAAAGGAAAAAAGATTCATGCTAACTTCTCATTATGGGCCAATTTCACAAAATCAGCATTTTCAGGCCTAAAAGTTCATAAACCTCAATCTTTTTTATTTCCTTTTTCCTCTGAGAAACTAAGCTCAACCAGCGTCTTCCATTCTGAAATGCTCTCAGTAGTTTGAGAGTTTATTTCTCCTCTGGAACAGCTCAAAAAAAAAAAAAAGTTAATAGGAAGCACATGGGCATGGTGTGTGAGCGTTTTGTGTGTTTGTGTTTGAAAAAAATACTTAAGGAGGGATATGTCAGGCTTGCAAAATGCCTGGGCTGTCTCAAGAGCAGTTTATAGCCATTAGCATCAGACCGAAGGCAGTTAATTGGGACAAAGCCCAGCTGCTGCCGCTGCCCTTCTGTCATCTGGCTGCGAGAAGGATAAGAAAATAACCTGAATGATTCCCATGGTAGGGCAGGAGCAGAGCTGGACATGTTGGCTGGTGGGGATGGAGGTGGGGGCTGGGGCCCTAGGCTCACCCCTGAGAATCACCTTCTAGACGGATCTAAGAGAGTGTGAGGGGCAGGCTGGTGTGAGGGTTATGTGCCTGGGCAACTGCCTGGCTCAGTTTCCACTGCCATGGCTGTGTGACCTTGGGCAAGTTACTGGAACACTTCGTGCCATAGTTTCTCCACCTGTAAGATGAGGGCAGTGATAGTGCCCATGTCATGGGGCTATTGGAGAGATTAAGAGGCATGGTTTATGTGCAGACCTTAGGACAGTGCCTGGAGTCCTGAAGGAGTCCAGAAAATCTCATCATTTAGAGGAAGCAGCACAGGTCCTAGAATTCTAGAAAGCAGTCTGAATCCCAGCTCCAAACCTTTATCAGCTCTGTGGTTTTGGGCAAGTCACTTTCCCTCTCTGAGCCTCACTTTCACCATCTATGAAAGCAGGGCTGATGGTGCCCACCTCACGTGGCTACTTTAAGGACCAGAGGAGAAAGAACGCTACTCTGCATATCCTGGTCTGTGGAGGATAGGATAGGCTCCTCTGCATTCCCTGAACACTGTGAGCCTTTTCCTGCCATGGGGACTTTGCTCTTGCACTCCCACTGCCCGCTTGGCCTGGTTCCGGCCCCTCCTGTGGCTGCATCCTTTCCATCGGGAGGCCCCTGACCACCTGGTGAATGCCAATACCACTCCCGCCCTGCTCACGGTCCAACATGCTGCCCTGTTTTTGTCTGTCATAGGATTTATAAAAATCTATAAGCATCTATCTGTCAATTGATTACTGTCCATCTTTATCCACAAGGGCATTGTCTTTGTGGGCTGCTGTATCCTCTGTGCCTAGAAGGGTGCCAGGCATCAAGCTGATGCTCAACATAAGGAATGAATGAATGAATGAATGAATGAATGGGGGCCCCTCCTACATAACTTAGATCACTTGTGTGGCTGAGGGGGTGTCAAATGGGATAGGGGGACTGGGTTTCCGGTTCAAACTCTGTGACCTTAGGAGCCCTGAGACAGTAAGTCCAGTTTCTATTTGAAGAGCTGGAAAGAAATTGGCTTGAGATGGACTCAAATGCAAGTTTAAGTTCCATGCCTTCACACACCTCCTATTATTGGGACTGGTGCCATCATTCACTCCCTACTTGGAGAGACGGGTCCTAGCAGTTCACTCCTTCCAGTGGGGCTCAGAAAGGCCATGACTGGGGACACAGAGGTGACAGCAGAAGCAGAGGAGTCAGGAGAGTGCCGTGGTTACAGGTATGGGCTTTGCAGTGAGGCTGGGGCTTGGGAGATCTGACACTTTTGACCTTTGCCATTACATTTACAATAAAATCTAAACTCCTGGCCCTGGTGTTGGACAAATGAGTCATTCCTTCTATGCCTCAGCTTTCTCTTCTGTGAAATGGGAATAATACAGTCCCATCACTTGAGAGCATCATGAAGGTTGTATGAGAGAATCCACACAGCATCGGCTGGCACCTAGCATGTTCGGTCAAGGCTAGCTCATGGCATCACCAACAAACTTGGACATAGACCTTTCCAGGAAGCTATTCCCAAGGCTGGACATGAATGCTTATCGCCTGCTTTCCCTACACAAATCTCTAAGATTATTTGTTTTCCTTTCACATTTTTTTTTCCTGAAATGCTGCCCTTGACAATCATTTTATTACTTCCTTAATAAAAAATTAAAATAAAAAAAGATGAAATGATAATACTTGCAAGTAGTTTCTTTTCTGTCACAGGCTTTATCAAAATCTAAAATTATCTACGTTTATCAAGTGATTACTGTCCATCTCTTTCCATGAGGGGATTGTCTTTGTGGGCTGCTGTGCCTGCCGTGCCTAGAAGGGTGCCAGGCATCAAGCTGGTGCTCAACATATGGAATGAATGAAGAACTCCTCCTACGTAACTTACATCATTTATTTCTTTTAAAAGAAAAGTGCCATCAAAGCTGGGTGCAGCAGTGCACACCTATAGCCCTAGATACTCTGGAGGCTGAGGTGGCAGAATCACTTGAGCCCAGTCTGGGCAACAAAGCAAGACTCTGTCTCAGAAAAAAAGTACAATCACTTATCAGCCTACCATCTTGCCATTTTACTTTTTCAGATACTTGATAGTCATTTTTAGCAGCTTAAAGGGAAACAGCAGAATCGGGATCCCCAAAATTATAGCCACCAGCCCTCTGCTCCATGCATCAACTCCAGCATACTCCCAAGGGAGCATCAGAACAGAGAAGGCCCCTTGGATGGTAAAAGAGTGGAGGTGAACATGGGAGAACCCAGAGAGCCAGTTCCTTATGGCATGTGGGAGGAGGGTTACAAAATGAAGTTCTTTCTTCCTTAAGGCCACCCTCGGGGGCTGCACAGCCTTGAACCTCCTGCCTGAAGTAACAGCATCTTTACCTCACTGTCCAATATTTCTACCTTCCGACATTTCTGAGTCTCTATAACAGACTTCTCTGGCCCATCACACTTAAAATACAAGCAAACTCTTTCCCATATGCCTCAAAGCCATGCATGATCGCGCTTTGCTCTTTCTCTAAGATATTTTCTTCTTACATGCCTTCTGACTTTGCTCTAGTCTCATGGGTCTCAGGTCTGTGCCTCGAATACATCCAGACATTTCCCTGCATGCAGCATTTGCACAGGCTGTTCCTTCTGCCTTGAATGTTCTTCTCTAAGATTTTTATGTGGCTGCTCTGCCTCATCCTTTGGGTTTCTGTCCAATGTGGTCTCTTCAAAAAGCCTTCCCTGATGATTTGATCTAAAGTTACAAATCTCACCTTTCCTGACCTCCCAAGTGCTCATCACTCTCTATGCAAAGACCAGGTTTATTTGCCTTATTACATTCAACCCCCTTCCAAGATCATCTGGCTTATTTGCCGACTTTATCGTTAGTCTTTCCCCACTTCCAGATAATGACCATGGAGGCAGATCTCATATCTATTTCGCCCACTACTTGAGATAGAGCCTGGTACATAGTAGGCGTTCAATAAATCTGCTGAATGAATGAATGAATGAATGGACACCCAGCTTAGGTGGTGCCTTAGAGACAGGCAGGGAGGGGCCAAGCGCCACACTGACCGTGCATCTGGTAGGTGTATGGGCTCTGTCCAGTGGGTGGGGTGCTGAAGCTGGAGCCATAGCTGAGGAATCCACTCTGGCCAGGGGAATGGTTCAAGCCATCTTCTGTCTTGATGCCTTTGAAGGAAGAGGGAAAAAAAAGCACCAAGGACACAAGATTAGGATGTGTCCTTGTCACACACAAAAAAGCTATTGGGTCCAGACAGCATGCAATTTTATCAGCTTCCAAATGAGGAGTTGCAAACTGGTGGTTTGTCAGCCAAAGTTAGCCTACAGACATATTTTACTTGTCCTGCATATTTTTAAGAAAAACTAAATTAGTTGATTTTGTTTGAAAGTCAGGATATTCTGTACACAAAAGTCTGGACTTATGGCTTCTTTTTGAATGACAAGATGGTCTAGTAACACCATGTCTGCATTGTATGTGACCACAAGCTGCCCCTGTGGGCTCCACAATTCACGTTTCTCAGGTCATCATAGGTTCCGTTCTATCTGCATGACTTTGAGGTTGGTTTTAAGGCGCTATTTTCTCACTGCAGTTGTGATTTTTTTTTTGTTACATCCTAGGGCACTAACAAAAGTGGAGAATGGAAAAGCAGGCCACGAAGGTCTCATATTTTTACATGCTGCCAGCTTCATGCTACCTGCCAGCTTGGTAGGTAGGCAAGCCTGCAGCCCACTACGCCACTGAGTAGTGCCGTGTATGGCTTAAATGTCCATTAGGATTTTGGGCAAAGGTGTGAAATGAACCACCCTTCCTCTGCAAAGATGATGTCACTTAAGTGTAAGACACACTCTCCAATCTTCTCACAGGGAAACCTGCTTATCCCAAAGCCACAGTTACAAATCTGCCTTCTGCTTCAGCCAAACTCAGCATACTTACCTAAAGCATAGGTACTAATTCTACGAACAATTGGCTGAGAAAGGGACTGTGTTGAAGGGGAGACACTAATCATCATCAGCTCATTCACTTAATTTTTATTGAAAATGTAATGGATGCATTGTAGAAAATTCCAATAGTACGAAAGGCGTAGAGCGAAGTATCTCTTCCTACCCCGACCTCTCAGGTCTTCTGCCTACCGGCAACCACTATTATCAGCTTTATGGAATACAGTTCACTTCCAGACAGGTTCTGTGCATATACAAACTTATGTTTATAATATATATATATATGTAATGTATGTATCTATTCTATATTTTAAAAATAAATAGGAGTATTCAACAAATTCTGTTCTACATTTTCTTTTTTCTTTTGCTGCTTCACAATATGTGATGGTGATCATTCTCCATGAGCTTATAAAGTTCTTCCTTATTCTGTATTTATGGCTGTGTGACATTCTAATGTGTGGTTTCCCCATAATTTAACCAGTTTCCTATTCATTAACTTTTGGGTGGCTGTGAGATTTTTATGACTGTAATTTAAGCAGCAACAAATACACACATAACACACACACACATGCAACAAATGTGTATACATACACAGATATACATGCAGAAAATATATTCAACATATAGATGTATCTATATGCATATACATACGTATTTGCATTAGCTTATAGTAAAACACACACACACACCACACACACACACACACACACACATTTTTGTGCACATGTGCAAGTCTATCTTTTAGGTGAGTACCCAGTGGTTGGAGTCGCTGAGTCCAGGGGCAAGAGCATCCTAAATTTTCTTGGATGCTGCTGAATGATGCTCCCTAGATTGTAGGTGGACATTCTCTCCAGGCACTGGGTGAGTCCTGCTTCTCCACAACCACATCCAATGTGTTATCAAACATTGCTTATCTCTGTCTATCTTACAGGTATAAAACAGTAACTCACTGCTGTTTAAAATTTCATTTCTTTCAAGAACATTTCCAGTTCTGTTGATGGTTTCCTTATTGAAATTTCCTCCTTCTTACCCTGTCAACCCCATAAAATAAGATAATGCTTAGTAAGGTAAAGACAGATGGATTCTGAGTCAGGAGATCTCGGCTGGAGTCCTAGATGGTTTGCTTAATTGCTTGGTGACCCAGAAAGTTTCTCCTGCATCCCCAGGTTGGAGGTCTCCTTTCTTATGAAATGATGGGTTGCTAGGAAATTAAAGTAAGAGGAAAGAATGAACATACAAAAGCTCTGAATGAAGTAATTAAAGCTCACATCAATCCCACAAAACAGGCAATATTACTTCCCTCATTTTAAAGATGTGGGAATTGAGACTGCCAATCCATCTGATTGGGGTCTTGCAATTGGCAGGTAACTGAAGTCAAGGTTCCTTATCTTCACACTTCTCAATACTGGTGTGAAGGAGTTTATGCTATTGATGGTGCCAGACTTCAGTAACAACAATGATGACAGCCACAAGCAGTATTTACACAGCACCTTCTTTTTGCTCAGTCCACTAGGAGTAGTTAACATTGCACTGGGTACAGTCTGCCTCCCTGGGTACCTAAAGCAAAATTGAAACTCTGCAGTGACCCTACGTGGGCTCTGCCCACTCGTCCAACATCACTGCCTTTCCTGAGCTCCTTCGCTCACTCTACTTAAGCCATATGCTCAGACACCCTGTTTGTTTTAGTGACGGGATGGAAAGCCAAAGTCGGAAGTATCACTGCTTGTTCAGCCAGTCCCCTGATGATGAACTCCAGGTTGATTCCGGTTTTTACCATCACAACCCAAGATGAAATGTACATACTTCCTCAAGCAACCTCAGAGTGCTTGTCTTGGTTGTATACAAGACAGAAGTCGCTGCATCTAAGGGTACCTACAGTGTCCATTTTAAAAAGATACAAACAAACTGCAACAACGTCTTTGGACTCAAAGCCTTTGCATATGTTGCTTCCTCTGCCTGGAGCCTACACCTCCCTCTTCTCTATCAGGCAAATATTGTTTCCCTAGAAAAGCCTTCTATGACCCAAGTCAGCCCTGAGTAGCATGAAGTTCTCCTGCTTGGCACTCATCCCAGTTCACTGTTGAACCTCTGCTCTCTGTTTAGGCTGGGGGCTCCAGGAGGGCGGGGCTGGGTCCCTCTTGTACATTGTAGTCTCCCCATATGTGGCTCCCTGTCTGGCACATAGTACGTACTCAAAAACTGGTGAGTGAACAACTGTCAAAGAAAAGAAAATGAAGTTTTTCACCTCTTCTTTTGTTTGCTGAAGGGGTTGGAGCATAACATTCTAATCTGTGAGAAAGAGAAGAGAATATGAAAATGGCAAAGGCACACAAGGGGCTCAGTCCCGTAGGTCTGCTGTCTAGACTGTGGTCTATGCATTGGTCACAAGTTCAGAAAGAAAGAGTCAGGCACTGAGAAGTAAACATCCAGGAACTCTTGCAGCAACTTGGGATTACTCTGACATCGAAGGCTGTTTCTCTAGGCTTGTGTTTAAAAAAACTTTAATTTGGCTGGGTACGGCAGCTCACGCCTGTAATCCCAGAACTTTGGGAGGCAAAGGCGGTGGATCACTTGAGGTCAGGAGTTTGAGACCAGCCTGGTCAACAACATGATGAAACCCCATGTCTACTAAAAATAAAAAAATTAACTGGGTGTGGTGGCGCATACCTGCAATTCCAGCTACTCAGGAGGCTGAAGCACGAGAATTGCTTGAAACCAGAAGTGGAGGTTGCAGTGAGCTGAGATCACATCACTGCAGTCCAGGCTGTGTTACAGAGCAAGACTTCATCTCAAAATAAATAAATTTAAAAAATTTTAATTGGATTTTTCTAGCAATTCATTTTATTTTACTGAAGTATCGGCCCGTGGTGGAATGGAAATTAAAAAGCACAAACCCCAAAACTGGTCTTTTAAACCGGATGGAGGAACACTGTGCTAAGACCGTGTTAAAAAAAAAATCTGGTCATGGTTTGGCCCAGGGAAAGATTGATCTCATCAGACCTCCTGCTTTCCAGGCATCTCTGATGAATATCTTCACAGCAAAGAGAAAGAGGCCTCTGAAAGGTGCTCGTGAACGACCTGCAAGTTCCTCTGGCTTCCGCTCATGGACGCACCGAAGTGAGCGTATGGATTTCAGAGAGGGCGTCAACAACACAGAGCCAATAAGGACTCATTCACTCATTTTACAACTATTAGCTCAGCACCTGCAACACGCCAGGAGACACAGATCTTGATGCTGGAGATACTGAGTGGTTGGGGCTTATATGCTAGTGGGAGGAGGATGACAGTAGAAAAGTAAGTAAAACACATAGTTGAGGAGAAGCATACAAAATATTTTTTGGGTAACACAAGAGAGAACATGATTGGCTCCCAGACTCCCTGGCACACTCAGTGGCACACACTTTTCCTTCCTATCTATGAACCTCACACTAACACAATCCTCTAAACAGGAATACTTTTTTTTGGCTCCATTTAGAGTCTTATGGTGCTAAAAAGAAGAATGAAGCGGGGAAGGAGGTAGCAAAGTTCGCTAAGGGGAGTTGAGAATTGAAATTCCGGAGTGATCCGGAAAGGTGCCATGGAGGAGGAGGAAGAGGTCCCATGGAGGAAGAGACATTTGAAGAAAGACTTGAAGGAAGCAAGGGAGCAAAACTTATGGACACCTGGAGGAATACCTGTCCAGGAAGAGGGAACAGCATGTGCAAAGGCCCTGAGGTATGTTGGATGAGTAAACAGCAAGAAGGCCAGCGTGGCTGGAGTGGAGTGAGGGTTGCGGAGAGGGTGATTGATGAGGTCAGAAATATCATCAAGGTGGAGGCGGGGCAAAGCTACTGTAGTGGAAAACCTTTGGCTTTGATCCTGAGAGGGGCTGTGGAGGACTCTGAGGAGAGACAGGAGATGATTTGTGTTTAAAATATTAACAGCCCCCTGAGCAGGTGCTCAGTGATGTGAATTCTGGATCAGCCCATGGCACATGGCACAGCCCAGAGTCCTCGTTTACTGTCCTGGCTCTGTAATATCACGGAAGTAGGTGCCCTCTGCTTTCCAAGCCTCTGTTTCCTCATGACTACCATGAGGGTTTTGGACCAAATTAGTGCTTCCCTGTCTCCAATGTTGTACACCACTTGCTTGGTTTTCCATATCCCAGCACCATCCATGTAATGATTCCTTTCCTGTATTTTTAAACATCAGGCCAGGCATGGTGGCACATGCCTATAATCCCAGCACTTTGGGAGGCTGAGGCAGGCAGATCATTTGAGGTCAGGAGTTCAAGACCAGCCTGGAAAACATGGTGAAATCCCGTCTCTACTAAAAATACAAAAAATTAGCCGGGTATGGTGGTGCACATCTGCAATTCCAGCTATTTGGGACGCTGAGGCAGGAGAATCGCTTGAGTGTGAGAGGCAGAGGTCACAGTGAGCAGAGATCATGCCACTGCACTCCAGCCTGGGTGAGAGAGTGAGGCTGCATCTCAAACAAACAAACAAAAAAAATCAACTCAATTTTAGTTATTTGCTTGCCTTAAGCAATAATGACCAAGAAGTCACAGGTTCCATATATGTATATTTGTACACATATGTATGTATGTATATTGCATGTAGATATATCTATATTTGTATACACACATATATAGATATAAGATGCATATTAAAATAAATATGTAACTACCTTTTTTTTTTTTTTTTTGAGACAGGATTTCACTCTGTCACCCAGGGTGGAGTACAGTGGCATGTTCACGGCTCACTGCAGCTTTGGCCTCCCAGGCTCAAGTGATCCTCCCACGTCAGCCTCTCTAGTAGCTGGGACCACACATGCGCCATCACGCCCAGTAGTTCTGGAGACTCAGCACCCAGAGGTCTTGAAGCTTCTATCTTCAGCCTCTTAGAACCTGAGCCCGTCATGCCTGAACAAACCCAGGAGGAAGGGCCACATGAGAGAGGGGCCCCACTGTGTCATCTAGGCAGCCCCAGCCCACCTGCTGGCAAAGCACAGCAGCATAAAGGGGACTGTGGGAGATCAACAGCAGGCCCACCTGGCCAGCCCACAGAAATAATACATCAGTGTTGTTTTAGGCCACTAAGTTCTAGAGTGGCTTTTTACACAGCCAGAGACAACAAAAATTCTTTACCATTATCCAGGATAGTGAAGAATGCATATACCCCATGACCCAGAAATTCTTCTCATAGGTTTCCACCCCTCAGAAATGCACAAAGATGCTGATTGCAGCATCCTATGCAATGGGAAACAAATGAAGCCCTAAAAGACTATCTAAAGAATGGGTAAATAAGTTATGGTACAGTCAAGTAGTAGAGTATTATACAGTAGTGAAAAATGAATGAACTACAGCTACTTGTATGAATATGGATACATTTTACAGACATAATGTTGGGTGGAAAAAGCAAGTTGCAAAAGAATGTGTACTAAAGATACAATGTATGCAAAGTTTTAAAGCATGCTTACAATACTCTAAGGGTCAGCAAACTCAAGTCTATAGGCCAAATATGATCCACTGTTCATTTTATAAATAAAGCTTTATTGAGACACAGACATGCCCATTCCTTTATGCTTTGTCTTATGGCTGCTTTCATGCTACAGTGGCAGAGCTGAGTGGCTGAAATAGAGACTATGTCGTCTACTAAGACAAAAATATTTACAATGTGGCTGTTTATAGAAAAAGTTTGCTGATCCCTTCTACACAAAGAAATGTGGGGGTATGATAAACATGAAATTTGGGGGCCCAGGAATCTTTGAGAGGAAAGGAAGGCCACCTCCCTTTATCTTCTAAAGTGGATGGTCAGTTCACAGGTGTCTGTAGTATATTACTCTATGTCTGTCTTTAATATTGCATAATAAATTGAGAAAAAATATTCAGTGTTCTGACTGTCCTTGTCTCTAGTTTGCTCAATTGTTATTTCCTGCAGCTATTTAAACAAAGTAAACAGTGCTGTTTGCCAAGGAGCAATGAAAAAAGTTTCCCAACAAGATTCAACAAGGTATGTCCAGACAATGAGCAAACACGGCTTGCTCAGGCACAGGCAGATGTAAAGGGAAATGGCTTTTCATCCACCTGTTATTGTTCAGTGACATGGATATTGTGTGTGTGTGTGTGTGTGTGTGTGTGTGTGTGTGTGTCTGGCTTCTATTGGGACAGGTGACATTTGTTGAGCATTTCTCTTGGGCTGGGCCCTGGTGAGGAAGCCCTTCATCTAGATCAGGATCATGGGCCAAATCTGGCCCACTGCCTGTTTGTGTAAATAAAGTTTTATTGAAACACAGACACACCTATTAGTTTACATATGGGTCTGGCTGGTTTCATGCCACAATGTTAGAGTTGAGTAGTTGTGATAAAGACCATATGGATCACAAAGTAGAAAATATTTACGACCTGGGCCTTTACAGAAGAAGTTAGCCAACCCCTGGTGTAGATGATCTCATTTAATCCTCCCAGCAACCATGAGAGGGGCAGACTTAGTATTACTCCCACTGTATGAATGTGAAAACTGAGGCTTAGGAAGGGGAGGCTGCTCCCTCAGGGTCTTGCATCAGCAACAGGCAGGGGTGGGATGTGAATCCGGGGAGCAGAATTCCCGGACATGCGCTCTTGTCATGTACACTGTATCATCCAGGAGCAGATGCTCCAAAAGTAACTGAGACAGTAAAATAACGTTGCACCAAATTAACTTCCATCTTATGCATGTTTCTTCTGGGACCAGGGCTAATTTTCTCTTTTAGGTGAAAAAGAATATGGCTTCATTTTTCTTGGCTGTCAGCCAAGTGGGATAGCTTATGTGTGACTGTATTCTAAGCCTTCTAGCACAGGAGGGGAAGAAAGTTAGAAAAGATGGCCACACCTGTTGGCCAAGGTCTGTCATAGGTAATCCCTGGGATTTACGGAATGCATACCCAGGCGGCGGAGCCCCGTGGGTGAGGGCTCGGGGTCTGGAGCCAGGCTGCCTGGGCTTAATTCCACCTCTGCCACCAACCAGCTGCGTGACCTTGGGTAAGTTATTTAACCTCTCTGAGACTCTGTTTCTTTATCGCTCAAGGGAAGATAATGAGGTGACCTTCCTCATAGGGTTGAGGTGGGGATTAAAGGAATTAGTGGGCACAAACCAGTGTGAGTGACAGGAAGTCAATGATGGTGACTATGACTAAGCCTGGCCTGATGCCTTGACAGGACATGTCAATTACCTCTAGAGTTGCTCTTGATTCTGTCTACATCTCTCTGTCTGGGGCCATAGCCTCGCGCCAGGCCTCCAACATTTCCTGCTCCAGGCTTCATCCGTCTCCCAATAGGCCTTCCTTCTTCTTTTCCTGATTCCATCTGAGCAGCCTCACCACAGCAGCCAGTGTGATCTTTAAAACCTAGGTTGGGCACAGCGGCTCATGCCTGTCATTGCAGCACTTTGGGAGGCAGAGATAGGACTGCCTGAGGGCAGGAGTTCAAGATCAGCCTAGGCAACACAGTGAGACACCCCCATCTCTACAAAAAAATTTAAAAAAATTAGCCAGGGGACGTACTGCATGTTTGTAGTCCCAGCTACTCAGGAGGGTGAGGCAGGAGGTTTCCTTGAGCCTGCGAAGCAGAGGGTGCAGTGAGCTGTGATTGCTCCATGGCACTCCAGCCTGGAAGACAGAGTCAGACCCTGTCTCCAAAAATAATAAAAATAAGAATAAAATGAAAAAAACCCCCCATCTAAATTGCGTCCTATTACCCACTGCTTATACACCCTCTAGTGGTTTCCAGTCTCACTTGGAACAGAACCCCAAATCCGTCCTGGGCCTCAGAGGCCCTGCCCCTGGCCCACCTCACTCACCTCATCTCCCATCCCACTCCAGCCATCGGTCTTCTCAGAATTGCCAAGTTCCTTCCCATTCCCCGGGGCCGCCCCTCTGCCTGGATGCTCTCCTGTCTGTGCCTACACACGGCCATCTCTCCGTTCTCAGCTGAATTCGCTCCTTATTTAAAAGGCCTTTCCCGGCCCTAGAACCTAAAAGAAGTCTTTGCTTCCTTTATGCCATGCATCATAATTTGAAATTACATATACAGATTTAAAAACTTGGGGCCAGGTACAGTGGCTCCTGCCTGTAATCCCAGAACCTTGGGAGGCCAAGGTGGTGGATCACTTGAGGCCAGGAGTTCGAGACCCGTTTGGCCAACATGGCCAAATCCCACCTCTACAAAAAATCAGCAGGGTGCAGTGGCGCACACCCGTAGTCCCAATTATTTGGGAGGCTGAGGTGGGAGGACCGCTTGACCCTGTTATGTTGAGGTTGCAATGAGCTGTGATGGTGCCATTGCACTTTGGCCTGGGCAACAGAGTGAGATGCTATCTCAAAAAAGAAAATTAAAAAAAAATTTCTATCTGTAGGCCAGAGTTTGCAAACTCAAATGTCTTCATGGAACAGGCAGAGATAATTCAAGGGAGTAACATGGGCTGGGTGAAGACTGTGGCAAACTAAGGCTAAAAGGAAATGTCTGTAGAGGTCTTGTCCACCCAGTGCTGCCCGAGCATCAGTTTTAGACTGTCAGCTCCATGAAGACAGGGCCTGTTCTGCGTTGTTGACCACTGTTTGCCTCACACATGATGTTGAATGAATGAACAAACAGGGCAGAAGAGGAGAGAGGAAAGAAATATAAGAATCAGCCTCTGCACCCCATTCAAGCAGCACTCCTCTCGGTGGGAAGATAAGATGAGCATATTAATTTTACAGTTGATGCAACTGAGGCCTGGAGAGTCAGGGGCAGTGGAGTCAGGCAGGCAGGTCCCTGTCCACCAACCCTATGTCCTTTCCACTGGAGGGCCCGGATTTGGGTGGGCCATAAAGTCATGTGGAGTGGCCATCTGTAGTTTCTTCCTGCCTCCTCCTTTGTGAACCACCCCTTCCTCACCTTCAGATCAGTTGTTTTGGGTAAGGCTGGCCTGACCCCTGGTCCTGCGGGTGGACATGTGGCCAAGTGTGGCCACCTACAGCACGTATCTTCTTGGATGGATGTGGGAGTCCAGTAGAGAAATTCCTGGGACTCTGCAGGAAGTCCTGGACAGGGGGGGCTCTTTTTTGGGGGGCACTGCAGCCTGAAACTGCCAGGGCTGTCTTTGCCACCACAGTGGGAGAGCCTGCCTGACCCAGAGACCCAAGGAAAGGGAAGCAGAGGCCGAGTCCTGATATTATCCCTTGAGGACCTGGACCCAAGCCTGCTTGAAGTCAGTGCCCTAGGATTTTCCAGCTACATAGGCAATAAACTATCTTGTTTCCTCCAGCTGATTAGCTTGGGTTTTTGTCACTTGCTACTAAAAGGGCTTTGGTTAATATATCTGTTAGGAGGGGAGGGAATCGCATGACTCAAAGGCCAGAGGCAAGGGCAGGTGGGCATGGCGGTGAGCCAGGTTTGCAAGTCTTCAGTTCTTCGCAGTAAGATGCGGACAGTCAAGGGCGGGGGGTCTGCTGTTTTTGCCCTGTCCCCCACCACATTCATTTCTCCTTCTTCTGATACTACCACTCTGTTTTCCTTTAAGAAAACTGCCCTCCTTCATAGATCCTTCATAGATCATCCATAGGCTTCCATTTCCTTATCTCCATCACCTTGTTCTCCTTGCCTTGCTATGAGCATTGTCACATGGCCCAACTTGGGCCAATGAGGGCCAATATGGAACTCCTGGGAGAAATGAGCTCTCCTTCCACTGGGTATGCAGAGCTAAAAAGATGAAAACCTTGAGTGGACAGGCACCATCTTTGCCACCAAGCAGGGAGAACTTACTGGGAGCATCTGAAGATGGAAAGAGACTTACTCCTTGTGACGACATTTTAGCACCTAGATCCAGCCATACCCGATGACAGCTTTATCCACAGATCTCTCTGTATGCAAATCATTCAGTTCTGATTTTCCCTAAACCAGCTTGGGTTCAATTTCCAATTCTTGCCATCGAAAGGGGTCTTGATATCGTAGTCTATAGAATTTGAACCATATTTAAAGTGTTACTTCTTTACCTTTATCTGTAATCCAAAATCAGATTGGTTGTGTTTATCAATCCACGTTTAGCTGAGACAATAGTGCAGAACAAAGACCATGATTTGGGGACCCAAGGTGGAGAGTAAGGGTTGTTTGGTACTCACTATAGGAAGGGATTCCATAGGCTTGTGCTGGAGGTGGGTACGCTGTATAGGGGGCAGCCTGCTGGATCCCTGCACTGTACTGTGTCTGGCCGTAGGCTGCCATGGCTGTGGAAGGCTGGCTGGGGAGGACACGTGGGCAAGATCTGTGTGGAAAGAGAGAAGATTAAATCTCCAAGCCCAGTCTGGCAACCCTTCTTCCTTGTCTCGATATGAACACCCCCATTTTTCTTTGAGGATTTACTCTTTCCAGAGCAGAGACAACATACATGTTCGCCAAATTCCATTTCCTTTTCCTCTTCCTGGGAGGCAGGAAGATTATATTTTCTGTCTCCTGCGCAGTCAGATTCAGCCATGTGACTGGGTTCAGCCCAATAGAACATAAGCAGGTATGCTGTAAGCCACTCATAGGCCTGGCCAATAAACACGTCCCCTGCAACCCTCCTGTCCTTTCTCCTTTTTTTCACAGCAACCGTGGAGGGCACAGGTTGAGCTGGCAGAGCCGTAATATGGAAACACCCTGGATCCCTGAGTCAGCTTGTGGAGGAGAGCTGCCCTGGAGGGTTTTACACCATTTACATTGGCCTTTATGTGAGTAAGAAACAAACCTTTATCCTGTGAAGCCACTGAGATGTCAAGGTCTACTGATTACTGCAGCATAGCCTATCCTACCCCGATTGTCCTAATTCAGATACCTTCTCAGTTGACTGCAGCTTTAACAGGGTTGTCAATCAAGATGTCTTGCTCTTAGCTAAGGGGTGGGCACATCATGCAAGATCATCCAATCAGACTCTGTCCTGGGAATTTAAATACTGCATATTGCTTGAACCCCAGAATCTGTCTTATTCTTAATCCCTCTCAAGGCCTGATTATTTCATTTATGTTGTGAGCTACTCCAGATATTCTCTCAAAAGTTCTTTTAGACTTACATCAGCCAGAGTTGATTTCTGTTCCTTGCAACCAAAGAGCACAAATGGATTCCCTACTCCATGGAGAACAACAGGTTCTGTAATGGACTCGGATGTAGAGGGCTTCTTACTAATGATATTTGTACGACATTGTGTGTGTGTGTGTGTGTGTGTGTGTGTGTGTGTGTGTGTGGTTTTTTTTTTTTTTGGACAGAGTTTTTCGCTCTTGTTGCCCAGGCTGGAGTGCAGTGGTGTAATCTCGGCTCACTGCAACCTCTGTCTTCTGGTTTTCAAGCGATTCTCTGCCTCAGCCTCCCGAGGAGCTGGGATTACAGGTACCTATCACCCTGCTCAGCTAATTTTTTGTATTTAGGGAAGAGACGGGGTTTCGCCATGTTGGCCAGGCTGGTCTTGAACTCCTCACCTTGTGGTCTGCTCACCTTGGCCTCCCAAAGTGCTGGGATTACAGGCATGAGCCACCGCGCCTGGCCAGCATTGTGTTTTTAACTCTGGGTTGGGAATTGTGTCACATGCACTTGGTATGTACACTGTATCTCACGGATGCTCATATCAAATCTCTGCAGTGGAGGTTCTTATACCTCCTGGTTTAGAAATGAGGAAACTAAAACTCAGAGAGCTGAAAACAAAGCTAGAAAGGGGTGAATCTAGAGCTTAAACTCAGGAGTCTGACTCCGGAGCCCATGCTTGGAACCACAAATCTGCTATTTCTCACAGGACTGGGATTCATCCAGCCCTGCACGTAGCAATAAATAAAGTTAAAGTGAGTTGTTCTAACACAAAGGGAGCAAAACAGTGGCTCAGGGCCACATTCAGTCCACAGATTCATGGATATAATTTATTTGGCCAGTGAGGTTATTTTTTTTCCTAATTTGAAATTGTTGCTAATATTTGAAAACCAGGAGGTTATATGCATGCGTGCGCGCGCACACACACACGCACGCGCGCACACACACACACACACACACACACACACGCTTGCTTTGTCTCCCTTCTCCTGAAAAGCAGGTGCTTCTGTGCGCCTGGGTCTGCACTCCTGTGCGGTGTTATCAGCTGGATTTGGGCAGCAGCCACCTCTTGAGACTGAATCACACCCTGTCTGCAACAATCCCTACGAGGCCCACTTCCCTTACTGGTAAATGTGTTTAATTCTCATGCCTACATGCCAGGCACTTTCCTATTTACTTCATCCAAACTGGCTCATTTAAATTCCACCACAACTGTGACAAGCCTTGGAGGTAATTTCTGTTTCTATCCCCATTTTACAGGTAAGAAAACAGAGGCAGAGAGAGACTTAATAACATGCCACAAGCACACAGCTGATAGAGCATTTGAATCCTGGCTCCAGAGGTCACACTCTTAACCCCTCCACTATGCCAGCCACCCCTAGACACCACAACTTGACACCATGTTTCTCCTATCTTAACCTGGTTAAACGTACAGCTAAATGTGGATGAGATTCCCCAATCTGTATCTGATTCCATTTTGGTTATGTTATATCACTTTTGTCAAAGCCTGTTTGCTTCCAGAGCTCCTCCTCTACCTGAGGCCCCATAGCAGGTGAATGCAAAAGTTTATGGAATTACAAACAGATGTCCCCACACCCTTCTTTCTTTTTGGCTACTGCCATGATAAAGGGTTGTCTGGGGGAACCTGTTGCAAAATGCATAAGGAACTCTTTGGAGCTGCAGATGTCAGCCCCAACTCTGGAAGGTGTCTCATCCATCAACATTTCATCTCTATGGAACACCTGAGAAGCATGCAACCTGCAGAGCAGAGAACCTGATTTGAAAATGTTCCTAATTCATACCCTTTCTTAGAAGAGAAATAGAAGGTGCAGACCCAAGACAATCAACTCCTGCTTGCCATCAAAACCATTCAAGTGGCTCAGATTAAATGGGGGCTAAAGTTAAAACCCAGAGAGAGGATGGTGGAGCTTTCTAACTCTGAGGCCTTAAAGAAGTTAGGTAGATTTAACAGCCCTCGGTTGCTACTAATACTCCCCAAAGCATCTGGAGGGAAAGGAAGGCTCAGAAAATGTCTTCCTTATAAAGAGCTGCTCCAATGTTGGAAAGAAAGGGAGATTTCAAGATGCTGAGGGACCCACCATCTAGCCTGAGGGGCATGGCACACAGCAGTGGGCTCAGGATGGCTGCTCCCAAGGGCAGCGTCCAGAGGGCTCTGGGCATCACCAGCCCAGCACTGAGCTCCCACTGCCCCAGCGTGTGCCTGTGGTGGAGCATTTATGGTGCCAGGTTGAGATCTCTGATTTACTGGTTTATCTCCCCTACTAGACTAGCTCTCCAAGGACAGAGACTGTGTCTCATCCATCTCTGAGTTTCCAGGGCTAAGTGTGGGGCTAGGCACTGAGGAGTGACATGTAAATGGCAGAGGAGGAAGAAAGGACACATGCATGCATATGTTCATTGCAGCACAATTTACAATAGCAAAGACATGGAATCAACCCAAATGCCCATCAATGGTAGACTGAATAAAGAAAATGTGGTTCATATACACCATGGAATATTCTGCAATCATAAAAAGGAACAAGATCATGTCCTTTGCAGGGATACAGATGAAGCTGGAAGCCCTTATCTTCAGCAAACTAACGCAGGAACAGAAAACCAAACACTGCATGTTCTCACTTATAAGTGGGAGCTGAACAATGAGAACACATGGACACAGGGAGGGGTACGACACACACTGGGGCCTGTTGGGGGAGGGCAGGCAGGTGGGAGAGCATTAGGAAGAATAGCTAATGCATGCCGAGCTTAATACCTAGGTGATGGGTTGATAGGTTTAACAAACCACCATGGCACATGTTTACCTAAGTAACAAACCTGCATGACCTGCACATGTATCCTGGAACTTAAAATAAATGATGAAAGGAGGGAAGGGAAAAGGGAGAGAGAGGTGGAGAGAACAGGGTGGAGGAGAGAAGGGTAGGAAAGAGAGGAAGGGAAAGAGAAAAAGGGAGAGAGAAATGAGAGAAAGAAGGGAGATTGAAAAGAAGGGAAAGGAAAGAAATGAGGAAAGAAAAGAGAAAGACGGGAGGAAAAGGGAGGGAGAAATTCCCTTTCCATGGGAAAGGAGAGGAAGGAGAGAAAGAAAAGAATTTAAAAAAATGAAGAAAAGACAGAAGAAAATAATAGCTAAGACTCTCAGGACGCTCTGCTCCAGGCCCCATTCTCAGTGTGTTTTACCTGCTTTTTCTCATTTCCTGGGGGCAGGCAGCATGACTGTTGCCCTCTCCCAGATGGGAAGACTCAGGCCCAGGGAGGTGGAGAGACTTGCTCAAGCTCACTCAGCTAGGAAGTGCTGGAGCTGGGATTCCTATCCAGGGAGTCTGGCTCCAGAGCCCTGTCTCTTAACCTCTACCTTCCAAGAGAGAAGAAAAGGAGCATGTGAGCAGTAGACAAGTGAATGGTACTCACCTTGAGAAGAGCTGGGACACTCTCAGGGGGGCTGATTTGGTGATGCCTGGAGGAGAAAAAGAAAAATTATAAGGCTTTTAGTGATTAGGGTGATGTTCTGCAGAAATAGTGACTTCAGACACCACTTAAACAGGAGCAGACGTGAAGGGGTGCTGTCTGGGGCTTTCTCTGCCACAGATGCTTATCTGAGGTGCCACATCTCATCATTCTTCTTATTGAGGGGTTCAGAGCCCTTTCTGGGTGTGCTTCGTCTCTGGGCACTTAATGAAAAATGACATATAAAGAATCCATAGCAACTTGAAACGTCAGAGTAAAGTCCATTTCTCCATCCATTGCACAGATGGAGAAACTGAGGCCAGAGAGACAGAAAGGATGTGCTTGAGCCAGGCCACATGACTGGGCAGCAGCACAGCTGGGAAGTGAATCAAGGTGGTGCCATTTCCACTTCTGGGTGGAAAACCACTCCCTTCCCTGTCACAAAAGCAACCCCCAAGAACCCCAGAATGGCAGACACGGTTGGCTTTGTTCATCCAACATCCATTTCCCTATTTCTAATAACACTGCTTTGATGTTCTTCTCGTTTCCTCACTTCCAGTCTATGGGGTGCAGGTGGGGCTGGCCCCAACACTTTAGGGAAAGCAACCTCTTGGATCATCTCCTAAGCTCCATCTGTGGTGGTAGAGCAGAGAGATGGATGATGCCTGAGCTCCTGATGCAAGTACCTTACACCCAATCACTCGGCACGGAATGTCCAATCATCGATGGGAGGCAATATGCAGGGAGTGACGAAGAGGTGACAGAGTTAAGCTGGGAGAGACGTTTGCCAGAGGAACATTTTACATAGGGAAGCATTTTTGTGCTCCGTCATCTTGAACGAAGCAACTCAATGTCCTCACTGCAGAGTCCTTGACAAATTCCAGATAATGTGTCTACTGATGGCAACAGCATCTACCGGCCAATGCCCACTCCCTGTTCTGTAGGGCAGTGGCGGGTCGTCCTCGTACCCTGAGACCACGGAGCTCCGAGCCTGCCTCAGTCTCTGCGCTGGAGGCTCAGGAGACCAATGTGCACTTCTAACTCTGCCACTTCCTAGCTAGGAGACTTCGGGCAGGTTGGCTAGACCTCTTGGCCGCAGAGCTCCCCCCTGTGCAATGGGATGAAAATACTTATCTTGCAAGGACAGGAAAGGATTACATGAGATGATGCTGACAGCCATCATTTACCGGGGCTTGTCATGTGCCAAGCTCTCCTCTAAATACTTTACCTGGATTAATTATTTTAATCCTCGTAACCACCCTATGAGAAAGGTTCTATTCTCATCCTCAGATGAACAGCTGTAGGCACAGAGAACTTAAGTAACTCACCCAGGGCCACACAGGAAGTACATACAGGGTGAATCTGTGATCTGAGCCCAGGTGGTTTGGCTCTAGAGTCTGTCTTCTCAACCGTGACACTATAGCTGACGACGACAGTCATTGTCATAAGAGCAAACGGCATTCACTTAGAGTTTGACTATGTGCCAGGCCCATGTTAACTGCTTTTAGACAGGCTCTCATTGAGTCCTCACAACAGTGCTCTGGGCACGTAACACCATTAACCCCATTGTACAGATGAAGAAACTGAGGCTCCAAAGGTCAAGTGCCTTGTTCAAGTCATATAGCTGTGGGCAAGGGAACTGGGGCCTGAACCCAAGGGCTGCATGAATCCAAGGTCAATACTCTGAATCCCCTCCTCCTGGCTGAGCCAAATTCTCTTCAAGTCCCAAACCACTGAGGGTGGGGCAGAGGTGGTGGTCTTGAAGTTCATTTACAGAGTCATAACTGGAATTAAGAAAAGGAGAATTGCCTGTTGTATGGTGTATGATGTCAGCATGTATTACCCATAGTTAGAAGGAATTGTGTGACATGTTGGTTGCAGGTACAGGTGTGACAATGTGTTGTGTGTGTATGCATGTGCATTCAACAATGCAGAAACAGATTTCTTATTAGGTATCACATTCAAAGCAAAGGTTAGAACAGCAGCAGCCTAACGTCAAGGAAAGCCCCTGGCATACAGTAGGTGCTCACGCAATGCTGATTTCCCTACCCTGGGTTTGCTCCCAGGCAAGGTGTCCTGTACCGCACCGCCCCTTCTTCATCCTTCCCCAGGGCTCAAGAATGAACTCATTCTGAAGCAGTCACAGTCTCATTACTCGCAAAAGCCCATGACTTGAGTGCATTTAGTACTATATAAGTTACTGAATTAAACATTTTGAATGTTTTCTTTCATAAATATGTAAATATTCATAAAAATCGAAATCTATGGGAACAACATTCCTATGGGCGCGAATTAACTTGGCACTCCATAAATTGGAGGTAAGCGTCTTTTCTGCCAGTCTCCATGGCATGATTTGCATGTTTGCCTCACCCAGCTCCCTTTTCAAGCTTCCACCCAGTTCCTCTGAATTGTTGAGCAACCTGCCCTCCCCAGCAGACAGGTTCCCCTCCCCTAGTACACAGACCTGTAATACTCTCCCTTTCCCACCCCAGCAACCCCAGGAAGACTGCAAGTGAGGAACAGGCATTTATAAGTGCAAAGAGATTTTCCTTCGGCAATTGTGTGATTTTTGAAAAGCACAGGCTTTTTTTTTTTTTTTTTTTTTTTTTTTCTGTTTTCTACTGGTATCAACCACATTTAACCTTTTCATTCCAGGATACCTGAGGGAATTGAGAAACCGGAGAGTGAGCGTATTAAGCTGTATGTGAAATGATCTCCTTCCTCCCTTTCTGCTTCTTTTCTCCATGGTCAGGTTGGTGTAGACTTCATTGATAATCCTTACGTAAGGCAGGGCTTTCTAAGCTCCTTCCCTCCTTTGAGAGTCCAGGATGGGACAGTGTCAAGGGTGGAGCTTCTCAGTGCTTTGGTGCAGAGGTGGGCAGGGACTGCCCAGGAGCAGAGAGCACTTTTCTTCTTGTGCGCTTGCTGGTGGTCCAGAGCTGTTAGTCTCTAGTCTCTTAGTCTCCATCGAGGGTGGTGGAGCAGAGAGATGGATGCAACTCCATCTATCTGGATGGATGGATGGATGAGAACCTCTGCCTCTGACTCAGAGGTCACGTGGACCAGGAAGTCCACCCTGCAGTTGTTGTGGCCAAACATCATCATGGAACCAGAAAATAGGCTTGACTAACTAGTGGCTGTGTGCAATGCCAGCCCCAGTGTGACAGGTGGAGAAGTAGGCATCACTGTTACAGCTGCAAGCAACAACGTGGTCTTCAGTGTAGCCTACAATGTCTTTCAATGATCCCTAGGTACCTGCATCACAATTTTCTTGATGTCACTGTGCTTAACAGCTTTTTCCAGAAGGCAGGTTGGATCCCGGACAGACACACTGAGGGTGGGGACAAGATTGTGTCAGCAATCTTCCCATTCAGCTCAGGAATGACCTCCCCACAGCCTTGACAGTGCCACTGAATGCAGTGCCACTGAATACACTCTGAACAGTCCCATGGCCATCACAGCACAGCTTGCCAGAGGGGCAGAGAGGGCACAGGCAGTGGTCCTGAGTACCTTTATGGTGCCTGGTTGTCACAGATCTTTCTGAGGAGACAAGCAGATGGCATGCTGGAAATCTAGACAAAGTAGGTCACCCCCATCTCAAACATGGACCAGCAGCACAAGGGACAGAGATGATGCCTCCTTTGATGCCACTCTTCAGATGAGCCCCAAGCATCTCCAGGGTGATGAAGGCACCTTGTTTGGTGGCAGCAATGCCCCCTTTGGGATCTGGTGCCTGGCAGATGGAGGTGGACTTCCCAGTGATCATAGCTTTCTGTTTTCAGCTTTGTTGGTGCCATTGAACTTGCCATGATGGATTCATATTGGACCATGTAGGTGATGGGGTCAAGGTCAGTGGAGGAGTTGTTGATGGCAACTTAGGTCCACTTTGCTGGTAGCGAATGCAGCTCTAATGACCTGGCACCCAAAAGAGCCAACTCTGTTTGCTCTAAGCTTTGCCCCTTCTTCATCCTCACTCAGGGCTTGAAAATGAACCCACAGGATGAAGGGGCTGTGACTGATGCATAATGGGGCAGCTGACTCTCAAGTAAGGAGGGCAGAGTGCCTCCTCTATTTCCTTCTGAATTTTAAACTCTAAGCCTTCTCTTCTTCTCAAGCTTCCTGTGGGTGAGGAGAGAGGAATCAGCCGAGCAGACGGCAACAACCTCTGGGCTGAGCTCATTCATTCATTCATTCATTCACTCGTTGCCAGGCATGAGTTCAGAACTGGGTTACAACAGTGAGTGTAATCCCCAGTGTTGGAGGAGGTCCCTGGTGGGAGGTAACTGAATCATGGGGGTGGATTTTCCCCTGGCTGTTCTCATGATAGTGAATGAGTTCTTACAAAAATTGTTTAAAAGTGGGTGGCACCTGCCATTCCTCTCTCTTCCTCCTGCTCCAGCCATGTAAGCTGTGCCTGCTTCCCCTTCGCCTTCCACCATGATTGTCAGTTTCCTGAGGCCTCCCCAGCCATGCTTCCTGTACAGCCTGTGGAACTGTAAGCCAATTAAAACTCTTTTCTTTATAAATTACCCAGTTTCAGGTATTTCTTTATGGCAGTGCGAGAATGGACTAATATAGTGAGCCAAGGTAGTCAGGGTCCCTGTCTTTAGGGAGCCGAAGCCTCCTGTCTAGTGAGCGAGATGGACGGCAAACAAATAATCACACAAATGAGTACTTAACTGCAGTTATAACGAAGTGCAAAGGAAGCAAGTGAATGTTAGAGACCAGTGCACCTGGAACCAGGATTCACCTGGGGATTTTGTTAAAACACAGGCTCTGATTGTTGGTCAAGGAAACCTCCAGGTGATGTTGATGCTGCAGGTTCACAAACCACACTTTGGGGAGTGAGAGTTTAGACCACTGGCTAATGCAAAACTGTGCATTACTAAGCATGATCACAATTTGGGGTTCATAAAAAGAAATCTCCATTCCAGAAGACACAAACTCAAGTGCATATTGGGGCCACGAGGATAATATAAATGTGCAAAGCAAAAGATCCAGCTCGAAGAGAGGAAACTAAAGCTTCAGTCTGCGTGTACTGAATGCACTTATGTGCAATTGTGTATGTGAGTGATTGTGTGACGCAACTTCTCCAAGGACACACACCGTTTTTCATTCGCTCATGCAGTCACCAAATGTTTATCATGTACCTACTGTGGGCCAAATCTACAACCCATTCTCATAATTGGTTAATGTTCTTTCCAAAGAAAACAGCTAGGCTTAAGGGGTCAGATCCAAATTTACGTACTGACTGTGCTGCAATACAGTCGTGTGACTTTATGCCCTCACCTCTTCCCTCTGAGTCTCAGTTTTCTTATCTGTAAATTGGGGCAATATCTTGCACATGCAGATGGGGCAGGTACCTGGCAAATGGTTAAGTGCTCAGCACAGAGGAGCTGTTATTAGCTCTCTATCCTCCTGGGGGACCTTGGTTAAGCCACTTAAATCCATGAGCCCAATTTGAATGTTCACACTTTCTTCACCTCTCACTGGGAGGATTAAGAAGCTAATGATTCTGAAAGCAGTAACCGCTGTTATGTTACCTAATTGGACCCCAGGGGCCGGCTTCTAAGGGATCCCCCACTGAGATGAGACAATTTGTAGTGCCAGCGAGATGTCTTGGGGCAGGTCTCTGCTATAAAGGTACATGTCTGTAAACTGTATCAGTTCATCTTCCTTGTGTGGGTGATTTAAATTGCTCCCATACTAGGGACAGGGATACCGCACTAGGCATCCAGAAGTGTGTGCTCCAATTCTGACTCTCACGGAGAGGTTCTGAGACCAGGAAGAAGTCCTTTGTCTCTTGTGAGAGGTGCTGCTGAGAACAGAAAGGAATGAGGTGGCAAGTCCCAGTGTGTGATGATTTTAGGGAGTCTATAAATATTCCCTCTTTGATTGAAATCATTGCAAATTAATTTCATGCACACTAGAATCACAGCAAGACCATCGAAGTCATAACTTTTCATTTCTGGAACTGGCTTAAGTCATCCTTTTAAAATGAATTTATTTCAAAGGAGTTGTTTTAAAGAAACAACAGGCTGGGCATGGTGGCTCATGCTTATAATCCCAGCACTTTGGGAGGCCAAGGCAGGTGGATCACCTGAGGTGAGGAGTTCAAGACCAGCCTGGCCAACATGGCAAAATCGTGTCTCTACTAAAAATACAAAAATTAGCTGGGCATGGTGGTGGGCACCTGTAATCCCAGCTACTCAGGAGACTGAGGCAGGAGAATCGCTTGAACTCAGGAAGCAGAGCCAAGATTCTACCACTGTACTCCAGCCTGGACGGCAAGAGTGAAACTCAGTCTAAAAAAAAAAAAAAATGCAACAAATTAGTACCAAGTGGCAGTAGAGGTGGTCTGAATATATGACAGAAAAGTGGTTTGAGACCATCTGTGAGCTGCTGCCTTTGTGGAAGCTATTTGCCTGTGGCGGGCATGATGAGATTCATAGCACCCTTTCCCCCCCACCCAACAAAGCGGGATTTCTGTTCCACGCAGGTTGAGGTTGTTCTGGGTGTGAATGGTCACCAAAGCCCTAAAGGTGAGAAGGATGAAGCTGACATGTGGTTCCCCAGGCCAGCACCTGGGCAAACCTCTGGGCAGCTCAACCTGGCTAGGATGAAATGAATCAAAACCCGTCAGCCTCAGGTTGGAACCAGTGAGACTGAAACTGAAAATGAGGTCTTGTCAAGCCCAGGGCAGAGGAGGTGCAGGAAGTGAGAGCCGCTGACAGCCCAGCTTGAACCGTGGGGTGGAGGTTTCACCTCCCCTTGGAAACACTTAATGAGATTATAGCATCAGTTTCTGAAAAATGCATTTGCATTTTAAAAGAAAAATTTCCCTCTATTGAGGGTGACTCCCCACCACCCCCTTCCAAAGACAGGATACAATTCAAATCCATTTTTCCCTTGAATAGTAAGGAATAATAGATAATATTTCTCAAGTGGTTCCTATGAACAATCTGGGGTCACTGTGCCAAGGGCTGCATGAGTGTTATCTCTTTACTCTGCACGACAACCCATTAAGGAAATTCTTATCATCAGTACGATGGAAATGGCAGAGAGAAGTGAAGGAAATATTACTAAGGATTCAGAGCCAATATCCCCGCTAAAGTCACCTGGGCTTTCTCAACACCACTCCGTCTTCATCCACCCACCCCTTCAGTCACCCATAAATAATTTTTAAGGATTTACCATGAGCCAGGCACTGATTGTATGCTAAACAGGAACAGAAATCTAAATATGTACATATACATATTTATATGTATGTATATGTAAATAATTTTATAGATATATAGACAATTTGTAGTGTCAATATGTATTAAATATACATATTTAATACATATTTATTGTAATATATTTATATGTATGTATATGCACATATTTAATACATATTGTATTAATATAAATATTTATATACACATATTTATATTAATACAAACTTTAAATCTGAATATGTAGATGTACATATTCAGATTTAATGTTTGTATTAATATAAATATGTACATCTACATATTTAGATTTAATATTTGTATTAATATATATCAAGTTCTTTGAGCACACGGCTGCCTCAGGACCTTTGCACTTGCTGTCCTCTCTGTACATAAGGCTTTTGTTCTGCATAGCCATGCGGTACCCTCCTTTACCTCCTATGGGTCTTAAGTGTTACCTTCTCAGGGACCTCTTTTCTAGACACCCTAACAAAAACTGCAACCCTCCATCCTTGCATTCCTCATCCTCCTCCCCTGCTCTTTTCCTTCACAGCACACGTCACCACGCAATGTGCTATATCCTTTGCTTCTTTATTGTCGCTGTCAGCCTTTTGCTTTGTCAGCACCCAAGTGTGGGCTTCATGAGGACGGGGTTTTCTATGCGGTCTCCCTCATACTTAAAACCATATCAGGCACATGGCTGATTAAACATTGGTTAAATAAATGAATGAACGCATAAATGAAGGAAGGGGCAATTCCTTTCATGAGGAAAGACCTCTCTGATGAGGGCTGAAGGAGGGCTGGTCCTGCAAAGCCTGGGTGAAGACTGGTCCAGGCAGGGGGAACAGCAGGTGCAACGGCTCAGAGGGCAGAATAGTGCTTCTCAGTTAAAGCAAAGGAAAGGGGGGCTGAAGGCAAAAGGGAGGGAGATGAGTTTGGGAGGCTTCCCGGAGAGACATGCAGGGCCTGGTAGCCAAGGATAAGAAATTCAGATCTTACTCTATACTTTTTAAGCACACTGAGTCCACTCCCTGGTTTAGCTCATTTCATCCTCACATTGATTCTGTGAGGTTGGTGGAATAATTACTCCTATTAAACAGATGGGCCTATTAAGCAAATGGGCCTCAAGGAGGTTAGGACACTAGCCAGGGGCCCATGGCGGTAAGAAGCAGAGGTGGGAACACATGGAAGCCACTGGGGACCTTCTTGGGTCCATGCTCCCTCCAGAGTCCCCCTGAGTGCAGGTCCTGAGATTCATGACTCTCTGTGGTCCTCCTTTGAGTAGGACCCTTGAAAACACCTAGTAAAGACTCTAACAGAAGGAATGGCCCAGGAAGAGGGAGAACAGGAGGCCAGGCGGGGGGACAGGCATAATCCGGCACTTGGGGTTTATGCTCCAGGGTGGAATATCCCCTGTAGAGCCTCTGGAGCTCACCACCTGCCCCAGGAGAAAGAAGGTGTGTGTGTGTGTAACCTGACCCCACTGGCGCTACCTGTTCTGAATTGGAGCAACCTCTCTCTGCTCCATCGCTTCCACCCTCAAAGCCTTCACCATGGTAGCCAGCTTGTTCCAGGGCAGTAGAAACGGCACCAACAGCTCCAAGTCACAGAAAGGAGCGTGTTTGCGGATTCCACCACTGTGGGAGAACTGAAGATCTAGGGTCCGGAGACTCTTACAGCTTGGCAGAAAGTGAGTTAGAAGTGGTTTACAAGTGGGAACTCTGGAACCGGAGTGCCTGGGTTCGATTCTGGTGTGACTTTAACCTGGTTATGTAACTCCTCCATGCCCCAACTTCCATGTCTGTAAAATGGGCTTATAGCCTAGTAGGGGTATAATAATTAAATGAGAAACAGTACAGAGTACTAATCAGGAGAATAAACTCTGAAGTCAGACTACCTAGGTTCAAATCTAGGCTATCATCCGTGACATCTCAATCAAGCTGCTTAACCAATCTGCGTTTCGCTTTCCTCCTCTGTAAAACGGGGATAATAACAGTATCGACTTTTTAGAGTTGTGAAGATTAAATGAGTTAATAGAGTAACGCCAGGCACGTGGTTTGCTCTGATGGTGATGGAGAGGCAGGAGAAGAAGGCATCCAGATTTACGTTGCTTTGAACAGTGCCTGGCAGAGAGTACGTGCTCATTAAAATTTAGGCCAAAAGGGAGGGGCAGGGATTCATCTCTAGGACAGCAGCCTCTCAGCTCCTACCAGTGGCAGCCAGTGGGGAATGTGGACCTAGCCTTTTAAGAGAAACCAAAACTTCAGGTTTTTATGTGAACGCTCCCAATTTTTACAAGTTCACTTTTACTTAAAACACCGTGTAAACCAAACAAAGCCATACTCCAGGGCCAGATGTGGTTGTAGGCTGCCCTGTGTGCAGCCATGGTTTTGAATTCACCGTGGTTATTTGGTTCAGAGGAGAGCGATGATGGAATGGTAAATTTAATCATGCACCATGCCCCCAGGGTGTGCCAGACCCTTTACATCCCATTGCCTCTCTTCCTCCTTGTAATCAGTGCCCTACGAGGTATGCCATTATGCCCCCATTTGACAGGTGAGAAAACTGAGGCGAAGAAAGCTGAAACAGTTTGCCTGAGATCAATTGGCTGAGAAGCAGCAGGGCTGGGATTCCCCCCTCAGCAGCCTGTGCCCTTTCCTTTACTACCAGCTCTCAAATGAAGACAGTTGACTTGTGTCGTCTCTACTTGAAAGAAAATGATGAATGTCTTTGAACAGGGCTCAGTAAATTTTCTCACACTCTCAAAGGCTCCAGGCAGTTTACACGAATGCTCCAAAGTGCCAGGAAGAATGAGGGTGTACTCTGTACCATCCAGTTTTGGCATGGGAGCCCAAGTCACTTGGTGGTACTTTCATCAGGGCAGTTCCAGCTTTGTAACCAGCATGCAAGGAGAAATGTCATTGTCTTGCTGACAGTAATAATTACTCATGGAAGCCTGGATTGGCTTCAAATCCAGTTCCTTGTGATGTTATATTCCAGACACAAGTCACTTTGGTTTTCCATGACAGTTACACATAATATGTGCCCCATGAGCTGGCGTCAAACAGATAGTGAAGGAGAACAATGAGAGGGGGTCTCCAGACACCAGCAGCAAATCCGAAAGCCAGCCAAAGAAAGGGTTAAGCCCAATGGTTAAACATAATAGCTTAATGCCTTTTGCTAACTTCAAGCTCTACCAGGAAGGCTGACAGATCCCAAACAGAACAAACAATAGCTGGAATTGTTCTAGTGAAAACTAGTTCGACTGCATCATTTGCCAATACTTTTTAAAACAACTTTAATTCTTCTCTGCTTCCTTGACTCCAGCCCGACCTGAAAGCAAGAGGCAGATGAGTTCTTGTCCTAATGTCAAACCTCTGTAAGCGAGACGCCTGCTTGGACAAGGGGATGGCAGAGGAGAGCAGAGAGGACAGAGCTCAGAGCCAGAGACAGATACTGCAAAACACATCCAAGGGCTGGGCCTGGGACGCTCCCCAAAGCGACTATCATCTGTGGTGGTGTCAGCATTTCTTGGAATTGGAGACCAAGAAAGGAAGTTCAAGACATGAACGAGCACATTTTTACCTCAAACGATGAGACAGAATCGTTAGAGATCTATGCCAAAGTTTTGGTTCAGAGGCAGGCATTTAAATGGCAGGGGGGAAATTGCCCTAAGGACAGTACTTTGGAAATGATGCGTGTCTGTCGCTTACAATATTCTCAGGGTGCGCTAGGACCACCACACCTGTTGACCCAAACTCACAGCAGGAAGCCTACCTTCTCTGTCACTCAGAGTCCACACAGCGGCGTCAAGACGGTTAAACTTCAGTTTATCCAGACAATCGCTGTTTACAGTGAGGCTGGGTGAGATCACTAGTTCTAGCATTTCCTTGTACCTGAAAGAAAACAAAGGGAAATATAATTTATTCATTAATTATACATGCTTACTAATGATTCCTATTTCTTTCCCTAAGAGTATAAATATTAAAGCTGATTACCTAAACCCAGCCTTCTTATAAATTCTACATGATAAAAATTCACTAAACTTTTCATCAAAGGGAAATGAGAAATTAAAATGAAGTTCTTGCTCCCCGCTGGAGAATACACCCAGTTGATTAAAACATTCCCCTCCTTCTTGCTGTATTTCGCCATTAGAAAAATTATATTTTGGTCTCTTTTAAATGTCATCTAAATGAGCCAGAGCAAACTAGGGCAACTTCCCAGCTGAGGAAGAGAGAGATAGGCAGAGAGGGAGTGTCTGGATTTAGATTTCTAAAAACCAGAGGCTTGGGGAGAGCATAGGGTTGACTGCGATTAAGAGAGAAAAACAAACATGGTACTACTCGCATGGACAGAGAAAAGCTCAAAAGGCATCAGTGTCATTAACAACTCTCTAGGTGGCAACACTCCATAGGTCATCACTGTGGTCCTGACCAAGAGAGAACTGGCTCCTGAATTACCCATCATTTTTATAATATGTTATGGGGGAACAGGGGAGAGTAGGAACGAGTCTCCCTCGGTCTTTCTCATTTTTTAATTGAAAAATTTTCCAATTCTTGCACCATGGTGGTAGTCACTCCTTCTAAATTCTGGCCAGGTACAGTGGCTCACACCTTCAATTCCAGCACTTTGGGAGGCCAAGGTAGGTAGATCACTTGAATCCAGGAGTTCAAGACCAGCCTGGGCAACATGGTGAAAACCCATCTCTACAAAAAATACAAAAAACTTAGCTGGGCATGGTGGCACATGCCTGTAGTTCCAGCTACTCAAGAGGCTGAGGTGGGGGGAATCACTTAGCCCCGGGGAGATGGAGGGTGCATTGAGCTGTGATTGTGCCACTGTATTCCAGCCTCGTTGGCAGAGTGAGACCCTGTCTCAAAATAAATATTAACAAATAAATTTCCACCAACTGGGTTTAGAAAATCAGGTTTCTAGGTAATGCACACACCACTATACATGGTGCATCAATTTTCCAAGGTCTAAACTACAACCAGTAACATTTAACAGTTGTCTTCAGAGAAAGGCTAAATTTATTGTGAGCACGTCGTTATCACAAGGTCATCCCTGGCAAGATCAGTTATCATTTGGTTAATGAAACACAACGTAGCGATCATAGGTGTCCTGCTTATAAACTCAGATCCTGTTGTAAAAAGGTTGCCAATTCAAATCCCAGTTGTGCTAGCCACTACTTTGAGCAAGTTATCAAACTGCTTTAAGTCAAAAGTTTTCTTTTCTGGAAAATGGTCACAGTGAAGATTTAAAAAGACGATTCATGTAAAAAAAAGAAAAGCACTCTTTTAAATAGACAGCAAACTAAATGCTTATTCAAAATAAAGTTAAAAAATACAGTCACCCCTCGGTATCCCAGGAGGGTTGTTTCCATGACCCACCCCTGCCCCCAACCATGGACACTAAAATTGGCAGGTGCTCAAGCCCCTTATATAAAATGATGGAATATTTGCCTATAACGCACACACATCCTGCCATATACTTTTAATCATCTCTAGTTACTTACAATGGCAAACACAATGTAAATGCTATAAATCGTTGTATATGCACTGTTTTGTTTTAAAATATATATTATTTTTATTGTTATATTGTTATTTTTTACTGTCTTTTTTGCCCCTGAATATATATACATATATATATATATA
>NW_022437077.1:375805-489750 GCF_009761245.1 Sapajus apella
AGAGAGAGAGAGAGAGAGAGAGAGAGAGAGAGAGAGAGAGAGACGGAGTCTTGCTCTGTCTTCCAGGCTGGAGTGTAGTGGTGTGATCTTGGCTCACTGCAACCTCTGCCTCCCAGGTTCAGGTGATTCTTCCACCACAGCCTCCTGTGTAGCTGGGATTACAGGTGCACGCCATCACACCCAGCTAATTTTTGTATTTTTAGTAGAGATGGGGCTTTGTCATGTTGGCCAGGCTGGTCTTGAACTCCTGACCTCAAGTGATCTGCCTGCCTCGGCCTCCCAAAGTGCTGAGATCACAGGTGTGAGCCACCATGCTCACCCTCCACCGCCCTGCCTCCCCCAATATTTTTGATCTGTAGTTAATTGACTCCTTGGATTGGAACCAAGTATACTGTTAATGGACACAGATGCATTTCACATAAAGAAAATTACACTCAGGAATGATCGACACTGTTTTCAGGAAAATGGCTAACTCTGGGGGTAGGAGGGAAGGTAATTTTGGAAGTGGCACCTGGGGGGTCTTCGCCTGTGCAGTGTTTTGGTTCAGGGGTTGACACTACCTATGACCATAAGCCAAATCCAGCCCACAACTGTTTTTGTGTGACCTGTGAGTCAGGAATGGCTTTCACATTTTTAAATGGTTGCAAAATAATCAAAAGCTAGATACTATCTCATAATATGTGAAAATGATGCAAAATTCATATTTCAGTGTCCATAGGTAAAGTTTTATTGGAACACTGCCCTGCTCACTGGTTTACTATCCTGTCTGTGGTTACTTTCACACCACAATGTTAAGTGGAGTAGTTTCAACAGAGACCATGTATGGCCTGCAGAGCTGAAGGTATTTAGGATCTGGCAGCAAAATTTTGCCAACCCCTGTATCAGGTCATCAGGATTCTGGGTATCCCACTTTTGTATGTTTTACCCATCTTTGTATGCCTGAAACACTTCATAATTGTTAAATAAGAAAGTCTTCATTTTAGGGCTTGTACATAGGAAATACTTTATGCATATGGACTTTTTGATCTGATGAGAGAATCCCACCCTGATATGGTTTGGGTATTTGCCCCCTTCAACTTTCATGTTAAAATGTGATGTGGGGCCGGGCGTGGTGGCTCATGCCTGTAATCCCAGCACTTTGGGAGGCCAAGGTGGGTGGATCACAAGGTCGGGAGATCGAGATCTAAGCCATCCTGGCTAACATGGTGAAACACCGTCTCTACCAAAAATACAAAAAATTAGCGGGGCATGGTGGCACATGCCTGTAATCCCAGCTACTCGGGAGGCTGAGGCAGAAGAATTGCTTGAATGTGGGAGGCGGAGGTTGCAGTGAGCTGAGATTGTGCCATTGCACTCCAGCCGGGTGACAGAGCGAGACTCTGTCTCAAAAAAAAAAAAAAAAAAAAAAAAGTGATGTGATCCCTAGTATCTTGGGACTAGTGGGAGGTGTTTGGGTCATAGGGGTGGATCCCTGAACGGCCTAGTGCCCTCTCCATTGTATGAGCGAGTTTTTGTTCTATTAGTTCACAGGAGAGCTAGTTATTTAAAAGAGCCAGGCATCTCTCTTGCTCCTTTTGTCATTGTGTGATGTGCATGCTGCCCCTCCAGCTTCCACTATGAGTAAAAGCTTCCTGAGGCCTCACCAGAAGCCAAACAGATACTGATGCCATACTAGTACAGCCTGCAGAACTGTGAGCCAAATAAACCTCTTTTCTTTGTAAGTTACGCAGAATCAGGCATTCCTTTATAGCAATGCAAAACAGGCTAACACATACACAAATCAGCTCTGGTGTTTATATCCTTATATTGAATATATGTGTGTGTGTGTGTGTGTGTGTGTGTGTGTGTGTGTGTGTGTGTAGAGAGAGAGAGAGAGAGAGAGAGAGAGCTAATGTTTATATATAAATGTTGAGTCCTAAAATGTCCCCATCTATACATGCATCCTGGGTGCCTGTTTTCTTGTTTTTCAAATGCCACAGGCACTCCAGGATAGAGGCCTAGGCATCTTGCTCCTTCAACATATCAAAGCTATCAAAGCTGTCCTATGGTGTTTAGCAAATAGCAGACATTGTATCTTTATCTGGCTACAGGTGCCAGAAATTTGCATCATATCCAAATGTATTCCCTTCATTCTTCTGGGTGTGTGCAAATAATTTAAGGTTAAAAAGTAAGCAATGGGGTTAAAAATATCATTAGTCTCTAGATATCCAGATGCTGTGAGTATTAGAAGCAGCAAATTGTTAGCCAACTGACCAAATCTAGTTAAAAACAAAATGAATTGTTTTTCCCACTCCCTGGGGTTTAAAAATATTTGTAGTTTGCAATACTTAAAAATGAGGCAAGTTCACATAAAAATCTGGATTTTCCCCTTTTCTTGGAAATAGAAGAATACTGCCTTATTCTTGCATGGCAGCAACCAGCTGGCACTGAACAGTGGCTGCCCAGTTAAGTCATGGGATATGAGCTCCATTTTGTCACAGTCCCCACCACTCCCTACTCTCTTACATGACCCTCTTTTGTCATTTGCATTTGAGAGCTACGTCATATGTAGTATCAGAAAAGCTGGCTAAGGAAAGAGACAGCAGTGTGACACTTCTGGCCTCAGTCAACGTAGCTTATTTACTTTACTGAGTGTTGCCATCATCCTTCAGAGCTCTCACACATCCAAAACAGCATTTTGTTGATTTTAAGCAGAGAAGGAAAGTGTTTGTGAATTTGAACTCTGAGACTGAGTATTGCGACTAAGGCTTTTGGTGTATTCACCTTATGCTCTTGCCTAAGATTCTTGAAGGCCAAGCCAATGAGGAAATCACCTTTATTTCCTACACAGCACTTGACACAGAATCTTGTTCACGCCATCATCCAAATACCTTCTGTTGGAGGAAAGGAGGAGAGAAGGGACAGAGGGAGAGAGGGAGAGGGAGGGAGGAAATCTTATTTGAGCCATGACCTTCTTCCAACAAGATTTTTTAAAGTTTCAATTTATCTGTATTTTTCCACCACACCCTAGACAATGACTCTGACATGTTAAATATGTAAACATTTCCTTATAAATAATGCCATGTTGTTTTATGTGTGGCATGTGTTTTAATTTAATGAATAGTGTGTATAATATCTCATTCTGTTTACCAGGATTTTTATTTTCAGTCTGCACTAATTTAAAAATGTGCACAGTACTGGATGCGTATCTAGCTTGCAGTTATAATTCTATAGTGCACACCCACTCTATTGAATTTACGCATTGTCCTGGTGGTGAATGGGTAGGATCGCTCAGCCACCTTATAAACAATGCTGCAATGAACATCTCCATTCATCTTCATTTTTAAAATGCAGTATCTCTCTCTCTCTACATGTATACACACATATTCCTAAAATGTATTTACATCCAAAGTGGAGGATTTCTGTGTTATGGAGTATATGTGAACTGAACTTGAGCAAGTACTAGCAGACTGTCTCCATAATTTTTGTACTCTTCTAGATTCGACCAGAAGTGCATAAGGGTTCCAGTTTTACAATTTCCTGCTAACGCTTGGCACTGTCCCAGTTCCTACTTTTACCAAACTAATGCGTGGAAAGCAATATCTCATAGTTGTTTTGATTTTCATTTCTAGGATTAGTAGTGAGTTTGAGCATATAGTCACATAATTGTGGGCCATATGAGTGTTTGGAAATTGTCTATTCAGATCTTTTATGCTTGCCCATTTTTCTACTGGGTTTTCTTTTTTTTTTTTCTTATTGATTTGCTGGAGTTCATTATAGAGTCTAGGCATTCATTGTTGTTTTTTTTTTTTTTTTGATGCTATAAATTTCTTCACTTAGTCTTTCATTTGTCTGTTTCCTTTATTTCTATTGTCTTTTGTAGAACAAAAAAATCCTTACATATTTACCTGATAATTTCTTTTAGTAGCTATAAAAATCCTTTCTCTATTCTTGGGATTTTAAAATTTGTCTGCATGTTAAACTTTTCACTTAGAGTTTCACCTTTCTTATTTAAGTCTTTAATTCATTTAGAGTCTGCCTTTTTATGTGGTTTAAAGTTTAATTTTTCTCCATATTGAAGAAAACAAAAATAAGCCATTTTTCCTAATATGTATTAAACTGTCCAGCTGATTGCGCCTCCCAGCTATTAATGTGATAGCTTGTATTTTTAGTCAATCTTACCATCATGATCAAAAATAAAAGCCATAGAATACTGTTTTAAAGGACTGGAAGTCAACCAAGGCAGGTCTTGAGGGACCAAGATCTCAGAGAGATGAAAAACAGACTAAGTTTGGCCTCTATCAATTTTCCCCTCAAGACATTTGCCAGTTTATAAGCAAAGAAGAAAAAAGCAACAGCTTAGAGTTTTCCATTCTTATGGAGTTGGGGAGACAAAAAGAGCTCAGGATTCCTAAGGTAGTTAGAACACAAGGAGCAAAAGATTATAGAAATATGAGAACCACAGAGGTATGAGTCTGATATTGTTGACAGTTATTAGCCGTGAGGCATTTGCTGATGCCCAGGCTGGGTGCAGCGAGAGGCAGAGAAACCAAGCAAAAAGGAATAGTAGCTATGAAGGCAAAAAATTAAGCAGAGCTTTTTTTTTGCGATGGACCAATTATAGGAAGGCAAAAATTGGAATTCATGGCCAATAAGGATGAGAAGCCTTGAGAAACACTCAAGGCTTTTAACTGGGGCCCCGAAAGGGTTACTTCCTTGGAGTAAGGGCAAACCAAATAGATCCTGTCTTGAGTCATCTCAATTCCATATTGGACCAAAGTGATTTGCCTCTACTATCATCAATAGCCAGAAGAAAAACTTTTCTTTTGGGGGAGATGCCATCTTCAAGTCTCCAGTGTTTTGTACACAATAAAAAAAATTACCAGGCATATAAAGAGACAAAACCAAATGATCAAAAACCAAGACAAACAACAACAACAACAACAACAGAAAACCTCACATGAGATTCAGCTATTGAAGTTGTCAAACAAGAACTCCTCAGCAACTGTGATAATAAAAAAATTGATTTAAGATGAGAATGCTGCTAAAAAATACTAGACTTTTTAAAAATGGAAATTACTGGTTGGGTATGTGGCTCATACCTGTAATCCCAGCACTTTGGGAGGCTGAGGCGGATGAATCACCTGAAGCAGGAGTTCAAGACCAGGCTAACAAGGTGAAACCCCATATTTACTGAAAATACAACAATTAGCCAGGCATGGTGGCAGGTGTCTGTAATCTCAGCTACTCGGGAGGCTGAGGCAGGAGAATAGCTTGAGCCCAGGAGGTGGAGGTTGCAGTGAGCTGATATTGTACCACTGTACTCCTGCCTGGGTGACATGAGCAAAACTCTATCTCAAAAAAAAAAAAAAAAAAAAAAGAAAAGAAATTACATAACTGAGAAATGAAATGAAATAATTAAAATTAAGAACTCAACAGATCAGTTGAACTACTGACTGGACACAGCAGATGAAAGAATTAGTGAACTGGAAGGTAAGTCAGTAGACAAATCTTAAGAAGAAGGTTGGAAAATCAGTTTAAAAGATCATAAAAGAAACATGGGACATGGTAAAAGATCTAGCACACATATAATAGGGGCCCCAGAAGGAGAGGAGAGAGGAGAGGGAGAGAGAGAGAGAGAGAGAGAGAGAGAGAGCAAGTGAGAAACAATATTTAAAGAGAAACTCACAGAAGATCTTCCCAGACGGATAACAGACATCAAGTCATGGAATCAAGAAGTTCTGTGAATCCCAAACAGGATAAACACAGAGAAAAGAATTCCTGGACATATGATGGTCAAACTGTAAATGTGCAAAAATATATTAATCTGAAAAACAGTCAGAGGGGGAATAAAATATATAATCTTTAAAGAAGGTATAATAAGGAGAAGCAGCTTCTCAGCAGAATCGATGGAAAACAGAAAACAATGAAATTTCATCTGCCAATGTAGAATTCTACGTCAGCAAAAAACAAACAAACAAAATTTCAAAATGAGGACAAAATAAAAATGAAACAAACCAAAATTAAGATTGTTTGCCATCAACAAACCTGCACTAAAAAAGAATGTTCTGGAAGCATGAAAATTCACCAATGAGGGGAGCTGGGGAGAGAGAGCAAGGGGAGAGATGCCAGATGTAGGTGATGGGGAGGAAGGCAGCAAATCACACTGCCGCGTGTGTGCCTATGCAACAATCTTGCATGTTCCTCACATGTACCCCAAAACCTAAAATGCAATAAAATAAATAAATGGGAGGCAAAAAAAGAAAATTCACCAATGATAAAGAGCAACATCAAAGCGTAAATATGTGAGCAGAAGGAAGATAGATAAATACAATTCACATGTTTTAAGGACCTTGCATTTCCTTGGAAATGGTAAAAGTACTAATTTATAGTAAACTTTTAGATATATCAAGAATGTATCCTATAATATTTAGGGTAACTGCTAAAGAATAGTAAGTGTAAACATTTCATGTACATTTATATATTACATTAATTATAGTAAACACAAACAGAATAAATATAACACTTGAAAGACAAAGATCACCAGATTGACTTTAAAAATAACCACATGCTTATTACGAGACCCCTTTTAAATATATAGACATACAAAGATTCAAAGCAAGGATTCAATGATATGAATACAACTTAAAAGAAAGCTGGCATTACCCCAAGTAGACTTTAAAATAAAAACCGTTATTAGAGATTTACAGGGACATATAGTAATGATAAAATAATCCACCTAGATATGATAATTTAAAAGTTTTTATCCTTTTGAAAATTAATGTGCATGAAGAAAGGGACTTGACTGATTCTAAGTCCCTGTTAGACCAAGAATTAGATCTGCAAAATCTAAAATACCTATAGCAATTAAAATACCTACAGCAATCAAAACACATCATCCTTTGGAGGCAAGCAAATGAACAGCACTAATAAAGCCAAAGCTACAGAAGTATTAATCTTCACAAAGTAAACACGATCCTGACTTGTGAACCTGACAATTGCTCCTTCCTGCTGTCAGCTACAGCTACAAGCACTGGTGACTTCTAGAGGCAAACTATTAGCCACAGAGTATAGGAATGTGAACAAGCAATTCAAGGCAACTGGGTTTCCAAAGTTAGTAAAACCCTTCCAAAAATCCTAGTCACAGTTCTCATTTCCCACACACCTAATTTATGCCAGGCAATTTTCCTGATCACATTTACATTATCTCTTTTAATTCTCTTAACCATGCTGGGAAATAGAAGGATCTGTCCTGTATTTCCTCAAAGGCCAGCTAAACACAGATTTAGGTCTGAGCAAAGCGTAGGCACCGAGAAAATGTGAAATCGTTCCTGTTTGGTGAACTTACCCTGTTCTGCCATGAGGATCTAAAAAGAAGCTTTTCAAATGTCAGCACGCTCCACCAATTGATGGATGGATAAAGAAAATGTGGTATGCATATAGAATAGAATATTATTCAGCCATGAAAAAGAAAATTCTGTCATTTGCTGCAACATGGATGGAACTGGAGGTCATTATGTTAAGTGAAATAAGCCAAGCACAGAAAGACAAATATGGCATGTTCTCAGTTACATGTGGGGGCTAAAAAAATAGATCTCATTAAGATGGAGAGTAGATTGTGGTTATTAAAGGTCAGGAAGGGTGGTGGGGAGGATGAAGAGAGATTCATTAATGGGTACAAATATACAGTTAGAAAGAATAAGATCTAGTGTTCAATACAACAGTAGGGTGGCTATAATTAACAATAATTTATCATACATTCAAAAGAGCTAGAATATAGAATAACTTGAATGATGCTAGCATCAAGAAAAGATACATATTTAAGGTGATGAAATCCCAGTGACCCTGATTTGATCTGTACACATATGAATGTATCAAACTATCACATGCACCCTGTAAATAAGTCCATCTATTATGTATCAATAAAAAAAAAACTAAACAAAATTGTAAAAAAAAAATTTCAGCATGCAGTAAGTTTTCTGTCTTATAAATCGCTTTGTTTCATTATTGAATTGGAGGAGACAATGGAGGAGGAAGGCCAGTCTCCGGTGTTTGAGGCTGCTAAAGGTCTTAACTTGGCCCTGATTACATTGCTCAGCTTACACATCATAGAAATAAAAACAGCTCACACTTACAGAGCATTTATTCTGAGGCCTAAATCTCTTTGCATGCACTGGCTCATTTCATCCTATGAAGTAGGTAGAGATGAGGAGACAGGTTCAGAGATGGACCTGGCTAGTTAGTGGTGGAGCCAGGATTCTCACCCAGATGATCTGGCTCCAGACCCGTGCTCTTAACCGCAGGTTGCAGACAGCTCTGCATCACAATTTCAACGCAGGGCCCATCAGCTCTAAAGTCTACTAAGCTACCCAGTCAGAGCACCCGATCTGTTATCTGCTCCAGGGGTTCAAATCCCAGCTATGTCGCTGTCAGCAGTGTGACCTTGGGCAAGTGTTATTTCATTTATCTGAGCCTCAGTTCTATAAGATGGAGAAAATACTACCCTCCTCCCCAGGTTATTCTGAGAAAAGTGAGTCAGGGAAGGCATGTGAGTGGGTATTCAACAAGGGGCAGCTGACATTATTTGCATTCACACAGACAAAGGCTCAAAACACACAATTCGTTTCATTCCAGGTAGACACTGGAAACTGTCATGAGGATCACCCGGAAACCACTGGTTCCTATTGTGGTTTGAGGGGCAGAGTTGAGCTCTCCTGCAATTTGGGGGGAAGGCTTTCTTCACATTCTCCCCACTTGCCCCAACTCACAATTACCTGAAATAGGAGACCAGCTTATTCTCTATGCAGGGGGAGGAAGAGAGAACTTAGCCTTCACGGAATCTGGGGGAGGAGAAAGACCTAGCTTCCCTTTCACAAAGGCAGGGAAGGGAAAGGAAGAAAAAGCATGGAATTCATTTACAGAAAAAGAAAAAAAGAAATCCTTTCTGTGTAGCATTGTTGCAAAACCCTGATAGCCCAGCTCCTTCAGAACAGGGCCCAAAGGAGCAGGAAGAAAGAGGCATTCAAGGGCCCCCACCCTCTGGCCTCCTTGGCCTGCTGCTGCCTGCGGCTTGTGCCATTTGTTACCCTTGTCACCACCCCTGTCCCTGGGGACTGGGAAGCAGTGGGGGAGCCCGAGAGATGACAGCTGGAGGGTGGGGGCAGGGGCAGCTTCAAAGGCTGGGAAGGATCAAAAGCAGATGGAGGGTCCCCAGCGGGTGGGCCGCTCACCTTTCCGCACTCCTGTGAGTGCACCAGCTACCTTGGCTGAGGACAGTGGCCCTGCCTGTTAGATGCAGAGGACAGATGGCCAGTCGGCCAATGGGACTGTGGAGAGGGCCACTCCCAGCATCCTTCATGGGCTGAGAAATCGAAGCCTGCTGATTTCAATCACAGGCTTCTGGACAGACAGCAGCTGTAGCCGAAACCTGGATGTCTCTGGCAGCCTCCACCAGCCTCATTCAATTTCCCTTCAAAATACATCTGTGAATCACAAATCAGCTTGGCTTTCCCCATGTCAGGGGGCAATTGCTCACACCCAAAGCTCAGGATCACTCTTACTTCTCCCTCTCCTTCAATGCTCAGGTCCAATCCATCTCCAGGCCTTGTAAAGTTCTCCTCCATGGCCATCGCCCAGGTCCACGCCACCATCCTCTCTGCCCTGGAAGACCACCGCGGCCCGCCTGCCCACCGCCCTGGGGCCACCATGGCCTCCCTCCAGTTTGTTCTCTGTGCAGCAAACAATAGCATAAATCTGAACCTGCTCTCCTCACCTCATTCTTGCTTATAACCTCCGACGGCTCTTCATTGCCCTTAGGATGAAGCAAAGACTTCCAAACATACCCTTGATCTGCCTTTTCCTTGCCCAATGTCTGATTCCAGCACGCTGGCCTTTCTCTTGCTCCACACTCCCTCTTGCCACAGGGCCTTGGCACATGCTGTTCCCTCTGCCTGGAACTCCAGTCCCTCCTGTTCACCCTGCAGAGGCCTCAGTGCCAGCAGGATTTCCCCAGGCCCTCTCTGAGTGAGCGATTCCCCTGCTGCAGCTCACGGCCCTCTCTCCTACTGGTCACGCTAACAGTTTCTACAGGTGTTGGTGAGTTATTCAATTTCCCTAGGTCTCCCCACCAGACTGTAAGCTCTCAATGGCAGGGATTTGGTCTGTTTTATCCACCATTATATCCTCCAAATCTCCTACAGGGCCTGCCCTCGACAGTTGTTTAATAAATATTTGTGGTATGATGGACGAAGGTACTGTAGGAATAAAGGTACACATTCAAACAATATTTATGGAGTGTTTGCTAAATGTACCCCATACTGTGTGGAACACGCTCACTGCCGGCGCTGCAGTCCACTCCATGACTGCCCAGTCCCTCCAGCCATGGCCTTTGAGACCTCTGGTTTACTCTTGAACCTAATGTTAGCACTGTATGTAGGGTGTGGTCAGAGGTGTATCAGTATTGGATGCTACTGTCTCCCAGGCCATCCCAGAAGGGAGAGGAGATCCACAAGGCCCTGTTCAAATGACACAGCCATCCCCTTAATCATGGTTATTATACTACTAAATAGTCCTGTCTGGCGGTTGTGCCCTGAATGGACCTGCTTTGTGCTAAGAAAGCAGGAGGAGAAAGCGGAACTGTTCAGAGCTGCAGCGTGGAGAAGGACGTCACGGCTTAAGAAGCAGCGTGGTGGGAGAAGTGGGCTCCTGACATTTTGGCCTGGTGGCTTTTCTGGCAATAGCGTCCCTTCTTTCCTTAGGAAACTGCCTCCCTGCGGCCCTCAGTCCATGTGGCTCAGCTGGGACCGACCCTACTAACAGGCTCGGAGCCTGGCAATCAGCATCCCCCATTCCTCCGTCTACCGTGCTTGGCTCCAGGATAGTGGAGCCACCTGGGGCCAGTGGGAGCCCCAAGATGAACTGCCGGAAAAGAGATCATTCTCTCGTGCTGCGCATGAGCCCTGGAAGATGTGCACCTGGAGCCGTGGGCAGCCCCCTGCCTGCGGGACTGCAGACTGCCTTTGTGTTTTAATACAGGCGCATCATGCCCCAGGTGTTCAGTGTGAAAAGTCAGAGTAGAAATCAGCTGTGGGTGCAGCCAGTGAAATTTAGGGGCTGCTGTCACTTCAACAACCTTGGGGAAGAATTCCACAAGCCACGGGAGTATGGTCACAAATTTCCTCCTGTCCACACCTCCAACCTCCCCTGCCCCACCTCCCTTAACACGGGGAAGGTGTTATTGAATAGAAGTTGTGGGACAGGGCTGCCATGAGCTGGGAAACATCTTCCCAGATAAATAAGGCAAGTTCAGTTTCCTCTGCAAAGACTAGAAGGCAGATAAATGGATCAGGGACACAGCTGACACTAAAGCCATTCACTTATCTATGGAGTCAGGCTGCCCATCATATAGAATCATTAATGCTGTTTACGTAGCGCACCAAAAAGCAAAGCTGCTACTCCTTCACTAACTGGTTTCATCTTTCTTCCCCCTCCCCCACCCTTTAAGGGCCTTTTAAGAGCCAGGGACTGTCTCAGATACTGGGGATACAGGGACTGTCTCAGATACTGGGGATCAGATAGACAAGTTCCTGCTCTCCCGAAGTTGGCATTTCAGGGTGGGGTTTGCTAGCCAGACTTAGTTGGAATTCCTAGATGGGTGACCCCAGAATAGTCCACCTGTGCCTCCTCTTGATGAGATAAGAACTACATGATCCTCTCTTAAAGTTTTGGTTACCCAAATAACATCTGAAAACATTTGTAAACATGTTTTAAAATTTCAGATAAGATTAGAGTCACATTGGAGCACTGCCTCCCACCAGATGTATCCACAATTAATAGCATAAATAGTGTATAAACACAAACACCCACACATAATCATAAAAAGATACAGTATTATTTTTATAATTACCGCTATTGATCCTGTACATCTTGTTCCAAGACGTTTTTTCACTCTAATAATAATAATAAAAAATCTTGGTGTTCATTCCATGCCATGACACAGAGACCTAGCTTATTCTTCTTACTCTTTTTTATTTTATTTTTGAGATGGAGTCTCACTTTGTCACCCAAGCTGGAGTGCAGTGGTGCGATCTCAGCTCACCACAACCTCTGCTGCCCGGGTCCAAGCAATTCTCCTGCCTCAGCCTCCTGAGTAGCTGGGATTACAGGTGCCTGCCACCACACCCAGCTAATTTTTGTGTTTTTTAGTAGAGACGGGGTTTCACCATATTGGACAGGCTGGTCTTGAACTCCTGACCTTGTGATCTACCTGCCTCAGCCTCCCAAAGTACTGGGATTCCAGGTGTGAGCCACTGCGCCCAGCCTAGCTTATTCTTTCTCATTGCTGCGTGGTATCTGCAGGCATGTCTACTCCACAGTTCATCTTTCCGGGCCTCAGGGTTCCCACATTGTTGTTATGATAACGAATTCCACAATGACTGGGGCAGGTCCTCTAGGGTGCATGTGCATGGAGTTTTCTAGAAGTGATACCCCAAGGTAAAACTGCTGGCCCCCAGCTTAAAATAGTAAAACCCATTTGCCTATTGCTCCTCAGAGTGGTGAGTCCAATTTATATTCCCAGTGGAATGTCCATTTCTTCATCCCTTGTACTATTTTTACCCTCCGATCGGAGAGCTTTTATCCGAAAACTCTCTAAGGAAGACATAATGTTGTGTTGCCCAGCAAACTGCTGGTGTCAGCCTCCTGGGCTCAAGCAATCCTCCTGCCTCGGCCACCTATCTAGGACTACAAGTGTGCACCATCACACTTGGCTAGTGTTTTCATTTTAATTTTTTTGTAGAGGCAGGGATCTCACTTTGTTGCCCAGGCTGGGCTCAAACTCCTGGGTTCAAGTGATCCTCCTGCCTTGGCCTCCCAAGGTGCTGGGATTACAGATGTGAGCCACCGCACTCAACTTATGTATAAGCAACTGCGTAAGCAATATGCCTCTGTAGCAGCCTATTGAGAGCACCATCCTTCAGCCAAGCAGGCTTTCTAGGGAGGCTTACAATGAAAGGAAACCAGCTTGAGTCTTGAATCTCAGTTCCAGACTAAGCTCTCTCCCTATGCTTGATGAATTCTCATTCATATGAGCTTGGCACAGAATCAAAAATAAAAACAGCTGATGGGAAAGCTTTCACTCTACTTCCTCCTTGGTTCAAGTGATTCCCCTGTCTCAGCTTCCCGAGTAGCTGGGGTTACAAGGCACCCACCATCGTGCCTGGCTAATTTTTGTATTTTCAGCAGAGACAGGATTTTGCCATGTTGGCCAGGCTGGTCTTGAACTCCTGACCTCAGGTGGTCTGCCCACCTCAGCCTCCCAAACTGTTGGCATGACAAGTGTGAGCCACCGCGCCCAGTCTGCTTCCCTCATTCTTGATTGTAAAACAAGGGTCCATCATTTGGTCAATCAATCCAACTTTGCTGTCCCTGGTATTTTAAAAAACATTTTATTATTTTATTTTATTTTTTAAGAGACTGGATTTCACTATGTTGGCCAGGCTGGTCTCGAACTCCTGGGCTCCAGCAATCCCCCTGCCTTGGCCTCCCAAAGTGCTGGGATTACAGGCGTGAGCCACTGCGCCAGCCAAAACCTTTTATTTTGAGATAGTTTTAGATTTACAAAAAGTTGCAAAACATAGTACAGAAAGGTCCTGAGTGCCCTTCACCCAATGCCTTCCACCCTGTGATTACATCTTACATAACCATAGTACAATGTCAAAGCCAAGAAGCTGAGGTTAATGCAGTGTGTGTGTAGATCTGTGTCATTTTATCACATGTGCAGCTCTGCATAGCCACTGCTGCAATCTAGAGACGAGTCCATCACCGCAAAGATTTCCCTGTGCTACTCCTTCATAGGCACACCCACCCCAGGCCCCCCCGACCCAAAACCCCTAACCCCTGGCAACCACTAATCTGTTCTCCATCTCTAAAATGTCATTTTGAAAAAGTTATATAAATGGAATCGTGCAGTATGCAACCTCTTGAGATCGGCTTTTTGAAAAAAACACATGATGCAAGTTTGGATGCCTGCATTTTATGATGCGTGTTCCAATATTCTCTAGGCCCACAAGAGGCAACCTTTAAAAAGGCACCCAACGTGCAGTGACAGACTGGGACAGGACCACACACGTTCTGCTTGATTCCTGGTTGGGTTCAGCAGGGCCCTGGAGCCAAATGTAGAACTTTATAGAACATTTCTCACGCAGAGCCATTAAAAAGAAAAAAAAGAAACCAAACCAAACCCACACCCCAACCCACAACCACCAAAACTAGGCACAAAGCAAAACACCAAGGACTCTTACTGTAAGGGAAGAGTCCTTCTTGCCAAGGATGGCTGGAGAACATGAAGTGCTGGAGGCCACCGGGGGAGTCCTGGAGTCCTGGTATCCCACCATGAGGCAGGCAGGAGATCCAGGGAGGAAAGAGAATCCTCAGGTTGCAGAGGCATTCTGCTTTCAGGTACCACACCAGCAACGTTGTCCTTCACTGTTCCTCTCCCTTTCCTTCACCCCAACCATAGCTCATTGCAATGACCTGGACCCATTTGAAACCATTTAAACTGTGGCGAGCTTTGTTCTGAGTCTACAAAGCAAGGGCATTGTTATTGGGGGAAGGGAACCAGGCGGGAAAGAAATGTTGAAGAATGGGTAAGAGAAAGTGAATACTGGAAACCAAATAGGAGAGGATCTTCACTTGTCCAAATTAGTATTTGTGCCCCATGACGCACTGACAACTGTGAAGATGGAAATAATAGTAATTCATGTACACTAAGCGCTGTCCACCTGCCAGATGTTGCTTTAAGTGCCTTTCCTATTTGAGTCCCCATAATCTTCCCGATCTTCTACCAACCTCAATCCCATTTTAGTTTGGTAGAACTTCAATCCCATTTTATTGGTAAGGAAAGTGGGGACAGAAATCGAAGACATTTGCCTAAAACCAACTGTAAGTAGCAGAGATGGATTGAGAGCCCCTTGCTTTGAATGTTCCCCTCTTCTGCCATCTGCCACTGACAGCAGCAGATGTCTTAAAATTAATCTTTTCTAATGACTGATCTCCTCTAATTACATCATTACCCTGAAATTGAATGAGCCATGCAGCGATTCATGAGTGTTTTTAAAAACTGTTTTTATTCTTGTTTGGAGGTTGGCTGAATTTTATGCAATTTCATACAATGAGTTTTTTTTTTCCCCTCCCTCTCTTTTCATCAGATGGCTTCATGGTGAGGGCTAGAAGTTTTTTAATGAAAAATTTCCAACATATATGAAAGTAGACTGAATAGTGGAATGAACTCCTGTGCACCCATTACTGAGACACAACAATGTTCATGATTTTTACCAAACGTGTCTTTTCTCAGAATTTTGGTTGGTTTACTTTTCTCTTTGCTCAAGTGTTTAAAACAAATTCAACCTTGAAGCCTCTTTTCTCCATACACCTCATTTAAAAATATGGATGTTTTCCATCATCACACGTAACAAAATTCACAGTCACTCTTTGTGCCATCTTGAACACCGTCCACATTCACTCTTCCCCAGTTGTCTCAACACACCCTTGTAAAGGTGGGTTGTGATATAGGACCTAAACAAAGTCTGCACAGTAGATTTACTTATTGTATCTCCTACATTTATTTAATCTAGGACAGCCTTCCCCTCCTTTTTATACAGACTCGATGTGTTGGGGAAACTCGTCAGTTGTCTTGCAGAATATCTCATGTTCTGTATTTGCCTCTTTACAGTGTTGTTAACGCATTTCTCTTTTCATTGTATTTCCCATAAGTCAGCTGGAATTGTGATTAGGTTCAGAGTAATCTGAGGGAGGGTAGCAATGCTCTGGAATTGGTGCTGGGTTCTCACCGCTGCAGCTCATCAGGAGTCCCAGGTGTCTCCTTTCTAGTGACACCACAAAGGCCCTCGTGTTCAGGTAGCACCTCCTGCTTCCTCCATTATAAAGTTCCCCACTAACCTCCGATCTCATGGTTTCATCCACTAAAGTTTGTGGCCTGAATCAGTTCTTTCACTAGGAGTTTAGAAACTTTAAAATATTTATTTGTAAAGAAGATAGATATTCTAGAATATTCCAATAATGTTAGTACATTTGTTCAACATTTACATTCTTGCAAGTTGCTGTCAAAATTCTTTCCTCATTGCACTCCCCCAACCAGACTGTGAGGTGGGCAGAGTTGGCAGGAACCTGGAACAGTGGTGACTAAGCAGCTTCCTCGGGTGCCCGGGTGCTTGAGTTCAAATCCCGGCTTTGCCACTTGCTAATGGTGTGGGATCTTCCTTGACTTCTCTGCTTCAATTTTCTCACTTGTCAGATGGGGATACAAAGGGTCCCCACCTCCTAGGGCTGCTGTGGGGATGAAATGACTACACTTGTATAGTTCTGAACGCAGAATAGGATACAGAGTAAGTGCTCTTCTCCACCCTTAGAAGTAAAGAAACTGGGAGGCTAACAAATCAAGTAAGTTTCTTCAGGTCCCACGGCTAACGACAGGCAGAGCTGGAACAAGGCGCAGGTCTCTTTCACCACATGACACTGTGCCAATGGAGTGTTTTTCCACATTCCATGTTTCCTAATTATTTTGAAAATGATTGCAAATAATTAGGAAAGCCACTTTTTGGCCACAATAACTTGGAGAAATTAATACTCAAATGACCTAATATAACACTTAATCCAAAACCCTTCCCACCCTCCAATCTCGCCTCCTGGAAGTTCCGTCCTTATAGCCTCTCCTGCAGGGACATTCCCCTTTGTGCGATTATTCAGACCTAGTGAATTGGTTCCCACTTTATAGTTTTTGCACTTGCTGTTCCTCCTGCAACAAATCCTCTTCCACCTGTGGTGTTTTCTCAAATGCCACCTCCTCAGAGATTGCTTTGTTTTCTTTCTTTCTTTTTTTTTGAAATGGAGTCTCTCTCTGTCGCCCAGGCTGGAGTACAATGGCGCAATCTCAGCTCACTGCAACCTCGGTTTCCCAGGTTCAAGTAATTCTCCTGCCTCAGCCTCCTGAGTAGCTGGGATTACAGGCACCTGCCACAATGCCTGGCTATTTTTTGTATTTTTAGTAGAGATGGAGCATGTTAGTCAGGCTGGTCTTGAACTGCTGACCTCAGGTGATCCACCTGCCTTGGCCTCCCAAAGAGCTAGGATTACAGGTGTGAGCCCAGCCTCCTTTCTTGATCATATTGTCAAACTCTTCCCAAATCCCCCCAATCACCACCTACTTTCTATCCCATGAGCATGTTTTATTTGCCTTCTTAATTCTGATCACTATCTTAAAATATACTGCATATTTCTCTGTTCACTTTCAGAGGCTGGGGGCTTTGTCTGTCTTGTCAATTCTGTGTCCTTGGCACGTAATACAGTAATTGTAATTGGCATTAAACAATCAGGCAATGAGTATCAGTGAAATGAATACAAAAAAATTATACTACAGCCTCACAGTGTTACAGACAAGGATCATGGCATGTGCCACTTATCATAACATTTTCTGTATTTCTTTTTACAGAAGAAAAACTATACATGCTCGTGGTAAGAGGCAGAACAACATATAATGTAAAAAGTTAAGTTCCCCACAGTCTCAGTGATCTGTACTAATCATTCACAGTTTGGGTACACTGTGGTAGAGATTGTTAGGTGATCCCCAGTATTCTTTCCCTTCTCCCTTCTGCAAAATACAACTAATTCTTAGCAGGGCACTCAGCTACCCAGAATAAAGACTGCATTTCCCAGGTTCCTTTGCAGTTAGGCTGTGGTCATGTGACTAAGCACAGTCAATAGGATGGAATCAAAAGTGATGCGAGCAACATGTAGCTTAGGTCCTAAAAGGAATGGGGTGGACCTTCCTCTTTTCCCCATTCCTACTGGATAGAATGTCATGTGATGGAGTGCCATCTTGGACAATAAGGAAAAGGGCAGCACTTAAAGAATGAGGAAACAAGAGGAAAGGAATCTGGACTGCTGATGACTTTGCAGAGCAGAGCTGCTGTGTCAACTCAGACTTTTAGATGAGAGAGAAATAAACTCCTAGGTTATTTATGCCACTGTTATTTAAGTTCTTTGTTATACAGAGCCAAATCCACATTTGTCTGTCTGTATTTATCTACCTACCTACCATCTCTTATCTCCTGCCAGATTTTCTTCAGTGCATTTACGTGTGTGTGTGTGTGTGTGTGTGTGTGTGTGTGTGTGGCAACTTTATATTATGGAGAATTCCAAAAACACTGCAAAAATACCCACATTCATCTAATGAGCCTCCCTAAACTCATCACACAGGCACAGCACTCATGGCCAGTCCTGCCCCATTTCCACTCCACCTACTTCCCCCTGTCATAGCATTTGGCAGCAAATTCCATAATAGCATTTCATTTGTAAATATTTCCATGTAAGTCTCTCTCTAAAGAAAAGACCCTTTTTGGAAAACATAGCCACAATATTCCTTAATATTGAGCCAGAAATTCCTTAATATCACCCAAAACAGATAATCGCTTAACAAAAACTCTGTTGTATTTTGTTTTTATTCACATAAAAAAATACAGCCTGGACAGTTTTCGACATCAGGACACATGGAGCTGCCTGCTTCTTCTTAAATGTCTGCAAGTATTCCGTTGAAATGATGTAGCAGAGTTTATTATTTAACCATTCCCCAACTGATGTGCATCCAGGTTATTTACAGTTTGGGGTTTTTTTTCCCCTATATTAATCAATGATGCAGTGAACGTCTCTCTATCTCAGGAATTCTCAGCCTTGGCACTATTGAGATTTTTGGGCTGGGTGATTCTTTGTTGTACAGGGAATTGCAGCATCCCTGGGCCCTCTCCTCACTGTTTACCAGTAGCTGCCCTCTCCCCGAGTTGTAACAACTAAAACTGTCTCCAAACATTGCCAAATGCCCCCTGCTGTCAATATCAACCCTGGTTGAGAACCTCTCCTCTATTTTTATATACACTTAAGCAAGCACAAAACTCTAATTTCTTTTTAAAAAAATTATTCTTTAAGTTCTGGGGTACACTTGCAGAATGTGCAGGTTTGTTACATAGGTATACGCGTGCCATGCTGGTTTGCTGCATCCATCACCCCATCATCTACATTAGGTATTTCCTAATGTATATTAGATATACCTAATATACATTAGGTATATCCCTCCCCTAACCCCCTACCTCCTGCTATCCCTCCCCCTAGCCCCTCACCCCCTGACAGGCCCCAGTGTGGGATGTTCCCCTCCCTGTGTCCACGTGTTCTCATTGTTCGGCACCCACTTATGAGTGAGAACATGCAGTGAGAAAATCCTAATTTCTATAGCAGAGGCCAATAGTGAAATGGAAACAGAGAAATTTTCAAAATGGTGGCCATTTTGAAAAATATCAATTCATATTCACTGTGGATTTTAGGAAGTACTTTCGATGGGCCTTAATCGTGCTTCACCGTGGCAATCTGAGAATTGACTGTTCACCAAGAACTGCAGTCGGTGTTCTGCAAACGTAGCATATAAACCAAAGACCCTTTGAGTTGATTGTTTTTTAACATTATGCCTCAGGTCAGAGGGTCCTATGGAAAAACATCAGATGCATTTTATAAAAGTAGCCTTAGAGATGGGAACAGCATAAGTTTTATGGTGCACTTTTAATTACAGGATTATGTTTCAGGGAATGTGTGTGACCTCTGTATGCTCCTTCACCCCCATACGTTTAATAATAAATTGTGTTAAAATGATGTTTGTACACAAATGGGGGAGGGACTTCAGATTCTAAATAAAACCTAAACTCAATAGCCTGAAGCACATTCCCTTGGCCAGGTTTAACATCCAGCCAGAACCTGCTAAGAAAAATTAAATGAATCCCCAAAGAATGCATTGTGGGGCTGAACCAAGCCAAGGGAATTAACACTTAAAATAGATTTGAGGCTCCTGAGTTAGCTTAGTTCAGCTTTAGCTTCCAGTGCTGAAGTCTGGGATTTCTCGGGTAGTGAAACCAAAGCCACAGTAAAAACAAATAAAAAACAACAAAAAACCACACAAGTAAACAAACAAAAACAAAAGAGGAGAAACAAAGAGGAAGACAGGGAAGAATGCAAGAAACAAGAGAAATCTAAAAAAAGCTATATAACTAATCAAAGGGATTCAAGTCACTTATTCAGTCAACGAATACTACAAAGAACTACTATGTGCCAGCACTGATTTAATTCCTGGCAATCAGCCGGGCACGGTGGCTCACACCTGTAATCCTAGCACTTTGGGAGGCTGAGGCGGGCAGGTCACCTGAGATAAGGAGTTCAAGACCAGCCTGGCCAACATGGTGAAACCCCGTCTCTACTAAAAATACAAAAATTAGCCGGGCATGGTGGCAGGTGCCTGTAATTCCAGCTACTCGGGAGGCTGAAGCAGGAGAATGGCTTGAACATGGGAGGTGGAGTTTGCAGTGAGCAGAGATTGCGCCACTGCACTCCAGCCTGGGCCACTGAACTAGCACCCTGGTAGATTTCACCTTAGATCAAGTAATTCACTTTTGCTTATTAAAAAAAAAATTCCAGCTAGCAGTTCCTGTTAGCTGAAACCAGACAAGAAAGAGCCCTCTAGGTCAAATCTTCACACTGAGCAAGTGTTCATTATGCACACAGCCCTGTTAGCTGCTTTCTATACATTGGTTGATTTAATCCTTAAAATAACCCATGAGGTAAGAAATACTGTCCCCTCATTTTACAGAAGAGGAAACCGAGGTTCAGAAAGTTAACCTGAACAAGGATGCAGAGCTACACATTGACTGGCAGGAAAACATCTTTTGGAGTAGAGGTTCTTAGTGGTGTTTGGGTGGGGGGGGGAGGGGGAGGGATTTTGTTGCCCAGAGGACACCTGGCAATATCTAGATATATTTCTGGTTTACACCAATGGGGAGGGTGCTATTGGCATCCGGTGGGTAGAAGTCAGGGGTGCTGCTAAAAATCCCATTGCACCCAGGACAGTCCCACAACAATCATCCAACCCAAAATGTCAAAAGTGCTGAGGTTGAGAAACCCTGTTTTAGAGGAAAGATGTTCTGGGGGGTGGTGCAGGGAAGGGGAATGAGTTTCCAAACTGCCATGTTTAAACACGGAGGAGCAGTGTAGGGTGGCGGTTAAAAGATACAGACACAACCCTTGGGTGTGAGTCCCAGCTCGTCTATACAATGGGGATAAAAATGGCGCCAGTTGCAGAGAGCTGCTGTGAGGATGAAGTGAGGGGAAGGGCTTTTCAAACACCTGGCACACAGTAAGTGCCAGGTAAATGTTTGCCATTCTTGGGTTCAACCCACTCAATGCATGTTACAGTAAAATGTGCTGACATGCCTAATCACAATTGCTAAGATGTCTGGTGATGGCAGTTCAGGTGAGTTAACAAGATCAGGGTCCTCGATGGGCACCTTTGCATTCTCTTGGCCTCCCCTTAGGGTAACAGGACATCATAAGACATGTTTCTAAGAAACAAAACTGGCCAGGTGTGGCTCAAGCCTGTAATCCCAGCACTTTGGGAGGCCGAGGCAGGTGGATCACCTGAGGTCGGGAGTTCAAGATCAGCCTGACCAACATAGTGAAACCCCCATCTCTACTAAAAAAAAAAAACAAAAACAAAAACAAAATTAGCTGGGCATGGTGGCACATGACTGTAATCCCAGCTACTTGGGAGGCTGAGGCAGGAGAATTGCTTGAACCTGGGAGGCAGAGGTTGCAGTGAGCTGAGATTGTGCCATTGCGCCCCAGACTGGGCAACAAGAGTGAAACTCCATCGCAAAAAAAGAAAAGAAAGAAAGGAAAAAGAAACACAACTGGACATGGCCCTACTCTAAGCAGGAAGGAAGAAGGTGGGAAAAGAGGCACCACTCACATGTCCCCTTCATTTTTATCTCAGAGGACCCTCTCCACCAGCATCCTCAAGCAGCTATCCCCAGTATCTCATCCAGCCAATCACAGGAGGCTTAGTCTAACCACCCTTCGTCTCCTTGGGCGGAGGCCATGGTCAGCCAGGCAAGATGAAGGTTCTGTTGGTCTGCAAGGAGGGATGATGACTGCTGTCTATGCCACCACGAGGGGCTGTCCTGGAGGCATCCAATATACAAGGTCAAGCCAATCATCCTGATGCGTGATGTAACTTTGCAAGCAGCAGCTGTCTCTCCAGGTGCCAACTGTCATTATGAGTGCAGCATGGCTCGGCACCAGGAGCCGTGCGAGCTGCTTCACGTGGCCTGGCTCCTGCTAACTTCTCCTGTGGCATTCCTCACTACTCTACTGTCTGGTGACACCAGCATTTTACCTGATATCCCTTAAAAGCAGAAAGCTCCTTGCCACCTTGGAGTCTGCCCACAGCTGTTGCATCTGTCCTTAATGCTCATCCTTCCCCTCCATCCCACTTTAGGTTTCTGCATAAAAATCACAAAGTCACTGCTTCCAGGAAGCCTTCCCTGATACCACTACTGCTATCACCATCCTCCCTTACTGGATTAATTTCCACTGCACTCTGAACTTGTCAATCATGACATTTACTATCATCGAAATTAATAGCTGACTATTTAGTTGTATAATGCTTGTCTCTCTCTTTAGACTCTAATCAGTAGCCATGAGCCACATGTGGCTTGAAATGTGGCTAATTTAAATTGAGATGTGGGCCAGGTGCAGTGGCTCATGCCTGTAATCCCCAGCACTTTGGGAGGCCGAAGTGGGCGGATCGCTTGAGGTCAGCAGTTCGAGACCAGCTGACCAACATGATGAAACCCCATCTCAACTAAAAACAAAAATCAGCCATATGTGGTGTCATGTGCTGTAGTCCCAGCTATTCGGGAGGCTGAGGCACGAGAATCGCTTGAACTTGGGAGGTGGAGGTTGCAGTGAGCTGAGATTTCGTCGCTGCACTCCAGCCTGGATGATAGATCAAGACTCTGTCTCAAAAACAAAAACAAACACAAACAAATAAACAAAAGCAAATTGATATGTGTCCAAATGTCTCAAAGACTTGATATAAACAAAAGTAAAATAATGCATTAGCAATCTAAAAAGTATTGATGATATATTTAAATGATAATATTTTTTGGCATCTTGGGTTAAATAAAATGTGCTGTTTTACATTATTTTTTAAACAAGGCTACTAGAAAATTTGGAATTACATATGTGGCTCACACTGGTAAAACGTGACATTTATCTCAGTGTTGCTGGAGACCCTACCACGCTCCCTGGGAACACAGGCTGTAACTAGGGTGCTCCTGCTCTATCCCTGGGCTTAGAACAGCACCTGGCACAGAGCATGAGATAAATCGTATTTTGTTGCGTTAACAAATAAATGAACGGTATGACGGGCACAGTGGCTCATCCCTGTAATCCCAGCACTTTGGGAGGCAGAGGTGGCAGGATCACGTGAGCTCAGGAGTTCGAGGCTATGATGGTGCCACTGCACTCCAGCCTGGGTAACAGAGGGAGATCCCACCCCAAAAAATAAAAATTAAAAAAGACTGTAAGAGATTGCCTCGTTCATGTCCTGGTTGTTAAGAACAGCTTATTCTCATGTTGCCTTTTATAATTCTCCAAGGAATCACTAGGTGCTACATCCATGAAACCTCAAGTTCTCACTTTCTATTCCCAGCCGCCATGGGCACCGGCTTTCTCTCCAGACACTAGATTCCGTGAACACAGCCAGCTCTGCTGCCCGCTTAGCTGACTCCACACCCCAAGATAGAAGACAGGCTTCAGCGAAGCATCCGCGGCAGCCAGGTAGCCAGAACGTCCCACAAAAGTCAACAGAGGTGGGCTCAGGAAGTTTGTCAACCTTGACCAGACAAACACATTCTAGAAAGGGCCACTCGTACTTGCAGGGAACAGCTTGGCGGATGGGAGCCAAGGCGGGCAACACTGTGCCAACCTCAGAGTGTCTAGGAGGACGAACAAGCCTGGGCCCGAACCAACCAGATGGGGTCACCTGTCTCCAACCCACGCCAAGGCAAACAGTTCCGCACGCTGGGAAGAAGGCATTCTTAGGTCAGACTTGGGAGCTATGAGGCATGGGGCCTGGGTCCTGACACCCGGTGGCCACTGCAGGGCTGGAACCTTCCAGCTCTCTCAGAGGCTTCCCTCCAACCCCCGACCTTTGCCCAAGGCTGTGGGTGGGTCTGTGCTGTGGGGTGCTGGTGACTCTGGCAGCCTGCCTGGGCCTGAAGCTCTAATTTGGGAACACTGCTTGTGGGGAGACATGGAGAGAAGGGATTAAGGATTTGAGGGGCCAGAGAAAAACCAAACTTGACTGTTGAAAGCCCTTTTGACACCGGACTGTAGTTGCTCAGTAGTACGCTGGCTGTGGGTCTGAACCCCAGCCCTGGCACTTGTGTCCCTGTTTGACCTTGAGCAGTAGGATCAATGGCTTATGCTTAGGGTTTACCACCAAGGCCGGGCTCAGTTCTAAAGACTGGGCACAGAGCACCTAATAACAAGAGCCGACGCTGGTAGCGCACTCCTTATGCAGGCAGTAAGTGTCAGAGGCGGATTCGAATCCTGAGAGTTGCACCATCCATTTACAATTTATGTGAATCTGAATCCAACTCCACAAGTTGGGCGTCTAGTGGCACAACGCACTCTCATTTATCTACCACTTCCTAAGCTCCAGGCCCTCACTGCCCTGAATGTATTACTCACTGACTGTCCCTCACTGAATCCTCACAACAGAACTCAGTCTATTATCCCCTAAATTGGAACTCATGCAGCTTCGCTCCCACGTGACTGCGGTAGACGCTGGAGCACACGACTCTAGAGCCGCACTGCCTGGCTGGAGTGCCAACTAAAAAGCTTGATGATAGCTGTGACCTTGGGCAATTAATTCATCCTTTCTGGGCCTCAGTTTCCTCATCTGTGAAACAGGGATTATAACAGTACTTACCAATGGGGTTGTTCTGAGGGCATTACATGAGTTACTACTTGAAAGCATTTAGCAGAGTGTCTGGCAAACAGGGAGTGTTAAAATCAGAGCCTATTGTCTGTCATGCCTGGGATACCTGTGTCACAGGACAGGTGACAAGCAGGGGGTCATCCCAGGGAGGGGTTGCGGGCAAAGCCTGAAATTTTGCCTTTCAATCTCCCAGACTCCTCCCACGTTGCAGACTCCTGCATCCCTCCAACAGCCACCTGTGCACCTCTTTGTGACATGTGTGACTCCGGTCTCTGTCACAGCCCAATGACTGCCTCCAACAGCCTGGCAAGATGCCTCCTGGCCTCCACTGCCCCCCTCCCCCAAATCTGTTCTGCATACTCCTGGAGTGAGATTTTTAAACATACCTCTGACCTTGTCATGCCCCCACTAAAACCTCTTTAATGGTTCTCCACTGCCCTTGGGCTAAATTCAAAACTTTCACAGGGACTAAAAACAGTGGCTTTCAAATTCCTCCACCAAGACTCACAGTGAGAAACACATTTTGCAATGCAGTACAGTATACACCTTTATAAAACTTCAAATAAAAGTTTCAAAAAACCACACTGACCTCATGTGCAACACACTCTGGTATTTTCTATTCTTTTTTTCCTTTCGATGCTGGCGGTGGCTCACCAAATTGATTTCATAACCCACTGATGTTTTAAGATCTGCGGTCTCAGCCACAATGGCTCAAGAGCTCTAAGACCCGGGAGCTTCAGACTGTGGGCCTCATCTCTCTGTGCCTCCTCCCGGCAGCCCATGTTCCCATGATGCTCAACAACCCGCACCTCTTGCCCCTGGGCCTTTGAGCATGCAGCTCCCTCTGCCTGGAGCACTCTTCCTGCTTGTTCGCCTGCCTTAGCGAGAGGCTACCTCCTTAGGGAGACACCTGCCTGTCCTCACCACCACCCCCGACCCACCTTCAGGTGTTCTTTGCATATTAGAACCACCTTGGGAGGTGACTTTTTTGTTAAATACCAATGCTCAGGCTCCACTTCAGACCAAATGAATCAGACTTTTCTGGAGATAAGGCCTGGACTTAACATTAACAAAAATCCCCAGGGAGTATGGAAGACCCCTAGGTCTTGCACATGACCCTGTTTTATTTCCTCCAGAGCACGAGACCGTCTAAAGTTAGCTCGTGTATGTATTTGCGTGTCTGATTGTCATAGAATCTCAGCTCACGAGGGCAGGGACTCTGTTGGTTCTGTCTGCTGCTGTGTCCCCAGGGCTTGGCATGGTGCCTGGCATACAGTAGCTACTCAATACATTTCTTTTTTGACAACTGACTGATGTGAGCATCTGCTCTACGGCAGGCCCCGAGTTGGGTTCTGGGGAACAAGAGAAAGACCCAGGAGGATTAAGAGAGGACTCTGACTTAATGAGGGCTCCCTAGGAGCAGACACTGAAACAAGGATTCCAGGACAAGCAGTTTATTTGGGAGATGATCCTGAGAAACACCAGTAGGGGACTGAAGATGTGATAAGAGAAAGAGAGGGAGCAGATACAGGTTGTGTCATCAAGCAAGTTATGGGCAAGTACTGGGGCTTAGGCCTGCTGGGGCACTGTGCAAGCCAGTGTAGAAAATGACACTTGCTGTCATCCCATGGGGTGGAGGGGTATAGTGAGGGAGCAGTGGTATTTATACACCCATTCCTGCCAGGCAATGGCTGAAGGCTGATGCCAGGGAACAGAGGCATTCACTCACTGGTGCTTTGGACTTGCCATGCAGGCAGGCAAAGCAGGCTCTCTGGTGGCGAGAGAAGGCCCTTGGGTAAAGGGACGCAGGTACTGGCAGCGAGAAACCCACAGTCCAGCTGCGCACTGAAGCAGTAAGAGTAGGGATGTGGGCAGGGGGCCCTAAGGGCGTCTGTATGTAAACGGCATGTAAAGGGAAAAATCAGACTTTGCTGGTACGTGGTAGGATGCAATGAGATAGTCAAGGCAGCGAGGGGCCCAGAGGAAGCCCTCATCCACTCTACCTGAAGGAATCAGGGAGGCTTCATGGAAGAGGCGACATATGATCTCACCATGGAAGATGTACCGGGTTTTGTCAGGGATTAAGTATACCAAGGAGAAAGCATCTTACATTTCTTTATGCCCCTCTCTTTCCCCAGGGCTAAGGGAGGTGGCTGGGCCTGTGTTGAATGGCCCAATATTTTTTTTAAAAAAACTTCTAATTGACACATAATAATTGTATATATTTATAGGGTACAGTGTGATATTCTGATACAGGTATACAATGTTTCTGGGTAATTAGTGTACCCATCACCTCAAATATTTATCATTTCCTTGTGTTTTGAACATTCAAAATCTGCTCTCACTGGGCACAGTAGCTCACGCCTGTAATCCCAGCACTTTGGGAGGCTGAGACAGGAGGATCACTTGAGACCAGGAGATCGAGACTAGCCTGGACAATATAGCAAGACCCTGTCTCTATAAAAATTTAAAAAAATTAGCCCAGCATCGTGGCATGTGCCTGTAGTCCCAACCACTCAGGAGGGTGAGGTGGGAGGATCACTTAAGCCCAGGAGGTTGAGGCTGTGGTGAGCCTTGATTGTGCTGCTGCACTGCAGACTAGACAAACAGTGAGATCTTGTCTTTAAAAAAAAGAAAAGAAAGAAAGAAAAAGAAAAAATATAAATTTTATATTTATTCAGATTCTCTAAGTGCCAAGTATGAGGCCTGGTTGACACACAGTAGGTGCTCATTAAATAAATAATGACAGCCAGGCCCAGTTGCTTACATCTGTAATCCTAGCACTGTGGGAGGCCAAGGTGGGTGGATCACCTGAGGTCAGGAGTTCGAGACCAGCTTGGCCAACATGGTGAAACCCTCGTCTCTACTAAAAATACAAAAAATTAGCTGGGCGCTGTGGTGTGTGCCTGTAATCCCAGCTACTTGGGAGGCTGAGGCAGGAGAATTGCTTGAACCTGGGAGGTGGAGGTTGCAGTGAGCAGAGTTCCTGCCATTGCACTCCAGCCTGGGCAACTAGAGCGAAACTCCATCTCAAAAATAATAAATAATAAAAAATTATGACTGCATGAATGGCTGTGGAAGAAAATGAATAATGCAGCAAAAGAACGAAAAAGAAGAGAAAAGAGAATGAAAAACCTGCCTTCCTCTGCTTATCCATCAATACCAGGAAATCAACTCAGGCTGAGAAAACGCCTGCAGGACATGCGGACATCCATTCTGACCTTCAGAATGTCCAAAGATATTGCTAGTGCTTCTTCCCCACTCCCAAAATCAAGGCAAATGACACACACACAAAACTTCGAGTAAGTTTTCTGCCAATTTTTCAGCTGCAGACCACCAGCCCAGCTTCCCTTTGCCTCTGCGAATGCCTTGTAGTAAGAACTGACTGTTATCAGAACCCATTTCCCTGGGGATGTGTCTCAGGGTTGACATGAACTCACAGCTCCGAACAGAATGAAACCGTAGGAGAGGTGGCTCTTGGTGGCGTTTCCTGGTGTTTCAGGAATGACACACAGGGTTTCTTCAGTCGCTCAGCTGAAAGGAAGGAGCATCTGTTTATGTTGTTGCTGCTGTTTTGACACTGGCCACTCATCAGCATGGTATTTGCGGAGAGAGGCGGCATAAAAACTGTATTAGTGTGTTCCCTCAAAGAGAGTGGGCTGCCAGGAGACTGTGTGCTACGCAAATCTTTTGTCCACAAACCACAAATCAAAATAAATTGGAATTTAGAGAGAAACACAGCTGTGTAGGTTGGGAGATTGCTCCTTTACTGTAAGCCCCGAAATTGACTGATTTTATTTTTCTTATTTGCCACCCTTTCTCCTCCCTGTCTCTTTCCCTCCTTCCACAAATACTTATTGAACTTTTACTATGTGCCGATCATTGCTTTAGGAGTGAAGGATGGAACAATAAATTAAACAACGTCTGAATCCCAGTGGAGATGATGCTCTAGTGGGGTGACCTACAATAAGTAGGGGGTGCTTAAATATTCATGACAGGGTGATCAGGGAAGGCCTCTCGGAAGAGGTGATATTTGAGCAGACCCTTGAAGTGAATGAGCAAGTGTGAAGAGGAGGTAGGAAAGAGCAACTGGGTAGAGCAGCATGTGCAAAGGCCCTGGGGTGGATATGAAATGGACATGTTTGAATGTCAGAAAGAAGAATTGTGTGGTTGAAATACGGTGAGTAAGGGTCACAGGGAGAGGAGAACATGTTCAAGAAGTAGCCAAGGGCCAGCTCACACAGGGCCTTGTAGGCCCCGGTAAAGTTAAACATACTGGGAATTCACTGGAAAGTTCTGAACAGGAGAGTGGCATGGTCATCCCAATGAGAGCTCCTTTGCTCCTACTTATTCATGCAACCCATGCCTATTAAAGGAAATTCAGAAACCACAGAAAAGAAAAAGGAAGGAAAAATGGCATCCATGATCTTAGCATCTGTGCTGCTGGTTCTGAACTGTAGTGATTTTACTTCCCAGTGGACAGCTGGCAATGTCCAGGGACATTTCTCGTTGTCATAACTGGGGAGGGAGAGGCCAGGGATGCTGCTAAACATCCTGCAATGCACAGGACAGCTCCATCAGGAAGAATCATCAGGCCCCAATATCCATCCATTGGTCCATACCACTGATGTTCTCAAGCCCAACTCTAAGCCTGTGTTTTGGGATATTTCTCACACTTCCAACCCTGCTCATTCGAATATACTTTCATTTTTAGTGTCTGTGAGCTGTTAGATATAAAGGAATAAGTACATTCTATGTCTTTGTACTTTAACCAAGATATTTCTGTGATTACTTTTATAAATCCTTTTGCAAGCAAATTCCTCTCCCTTCATTATTTAGACTTCCTCTTTTCCTTTGTTCTCCATTGCCTCTACCTATTTAGAAAAGTTTTAAGTCATTAGCCAATAAGGTTCAGTTTGGATTGTGAGGTCTAGATCCAACCAACAGAGATTGGAAACAGCAGTGAGGACTCAATGCATAAGGAATAAACATGGCTGCCTTTCCTTTGCTCATTGTACTCTTGTGGCAAGACTGCTGGCGAGTAGTACCCTTTCTGCAGAAAGTAAAATTGCCTTGCTGAGAGAACTTTTTGTCTAAATGTTAATTTTCCCTTGTGGTACCGAGGAACAAGCATTATACTTATAACATACCTAATCTTCTATGATGATGCTGCCTTTCCACTGAACAGGAAAACATAACCATTCCCCAAAATTTTGTACTAACACTACCTATGACAGTATCCTATCCCTTAGCACTGAGGTCCCGTAACCAAGTCCCATAACCCCTCCTTACCAGCCAGGTTAATCTGGGGAGTTCTTTAGCCCTCAGATCCCAGCATCCCCATGTGTAAAATGAGATTAACAGTACACCTGCCTCAGAGGGTCGTCATGAAGATGAAATGGACTAGACTATGACTAAATATTACAGGAACATTTGCTCTTATGACAACTCAAGTATTTCCCTTTTGTGTTTTCCAAGTTTTAATATTAAGGATAATGCTGTTAAAAGTATTTTTAAAGATATATTTCCACAACTTCAAACATTGAGTCTCTCAGAGTGGGATGACATTTGAAAATTGAACTCTATGAGCTGTGCAAAACTGCAACAGGGTAAAATAGAAATATTTCAGGAAGTCTCATTTTCCATGTGTTAGATGTACAGTGACTCCTGATAGAGAGTATCCCCTGGGTTAATGCCTTCATTTTGCATCTTAAAATAACTGGGAATGCAATCTCTTACATAAAGGCATCCTTACAGTACCCTGCTTAGGATGTGGGGCTGATCCGACATGAGGTTCTTATTCAGCAAGTGTGGGCACCCTCTGCCCTGGGGAAGCTAGTGGGGCTGAACTCACAGGCCTCAGCCTGCCAGGAAGATCTCTAGGTGATGCCTCTGGGTGCGGGGCAGACTGTGCAGGGGACCTGGTTTTACTGTCCCATTGTGTGCAGCCTCTGGACTAAACAGGAGCTCCAGCAAAATGCCCATCTCCTTTCTTACTCTGGTGGGCGCTTGCTCTGCCCTGCACTGTTCAGCAGGGGAACTAGAAAAGCACAGAGCTGCACAAAGGAGGTGCTCAACAAATCCTTGTTGAATGAATGAATGACTAATAAACAAATGGTCAAAGCTATTGATTAATCACACTGATTTCTAAAACGGGGTAAAATGAGGCCAGCTTCTGGTTTGCTCAGAGTAAAATCCAAAGAACCCAGCACCACCAATGATGCCGTCTGACTCGGCCCCTGACTTCTGGACCTCAGCTCCGGCCACCTTCCGTCTCTTACCATCCAACTTCCAAATGGCAGCAAGTGTAATGTTTTGCCTGAGGGCTCTCTCTGGCATATGTGGGGTATAAAGACCCCAGCTCCCTGACCCCTAGGGAGGGATAAATCAGCAGCATGTGTTATAAGCCCTTTCCCAAAAGGGTGAAGCCTTAGATGCTCAGGGATTAACTTGTTGGATCACACACCCTCTGTTACTTTCCTTCGCTTCCTGCCTTCCTTCTTCATTCCCATTCTGGTATTTCTTGGAGTCACCTCTAAAATGAACTACTTGCACTGGAGCCCTGATCTTGAGATCAGCTTCTGGGGAACTCAGACAATGACACCATGCCTCTCAACACACATAAAGCTAGTGCCTGCTCACTGGGGCCTCTGCTGAAGCTGTGCAGCAAGCCAAACTGCACCAGACCCCGCACAGCGGCAGAAACAACCGATGCAGCGGAGGCAGTTTATGTATGACCTCCACCTTCTAAATCTCACAGAAGTGCATCTGCTTGTTTAACATTCCATTGCTCCTAGGAACCTAGCTGCAAGGGAGTCTGGGCTTTCCTTCTCCTCGGTGGAGGAAGCCCCAGAAGGAGGAGCAGGGAATGGATGCTGCAGAGAGACTTTTCATGCTTTTCCCACAGTTCCAGCACCCCAAATCATGTTCAATCTTGGAAACTCAGAGCCCAGCCGTGAGACCTTCAAATTCACAGGCATCATCAAGTCACAGAGTCTTATAATCTCAGGGCTAGAAGGATACTCAAGACTCCTTAGATTATTTTATGGTTGTGAGAACTGAGTCTCTGTCTGAGAGAAGAACACTGTTGAAAGGTCCCACCGCAGATTAGAGGCAGCTGGGAAATAAGAATTCAGTTCTTCCAGACTCTGGGAAAGTGATTATTTTTTATATCACTCAACTCCATACTTCATTAAGTGTTATCCTGGGAGAATCCCTTGCCCTGTCCACCAACAACTTTAAACAAGCCTAGATTGATGGCTCTTTTGATTATTGGGAGCTTACTCTGAGCCAGACACTGTGTTGAGCACTTTGCATGCATAGTAGAGAAAGACAGGCTATGGAATCTGAATGCCCAGGTGCACATCTAGCTTCACAACTCACCTTTCACAAGCAGCTCAGCCTCTTTGTGTCATGCTATCCTTGTGCATCATAGGTGCATAATGATGGCACCTACTTCACAGGGCAACTGCAGATGCAGAACTGGGATTGGGACTCTTGCCAAAAGTCACACAGTGGGTAAGTGGCACAGCCAGCTGTTGAAACCAAAGCAACGTGCTTCCACTCTTTACCTCTGGGCTACACACAGACAGATACACACAAACCTTAAAATGCATATCAACCTAACGCCTACATAAAAGTATCAAGCTTTTAAGCCAATCTTGAGCAGTACATCCTTTCAATAAACATTTAGTGAGTACCTACTATGTCCCTGAGAGGGTGTGGCTGAGTTACCCCACCTTCTAGCTCCACCTGAAGGCTGAGGTTAAACCCAAAAAGCAGAGAACAAAAAAGTCAAGAGTCAGAAAACAACTGAAATCCTGACTGCATCAGCAACCCTCATCCAACTATACCTGAACTGAGCTCTGACCCTGGACTCTCAGTTTCTTGATCTCCTAAATTCTCTTTACTCGCTGAACCAGTTTGACTTGGGTTCTCTATTACTTATACCTGAAAGTTTTGACTGTGAGACTAGGTTTGACCTGACTTACTCTCACACTTGTCTGTACAATGGATGACATGAGCACCCACCTCCTGCAATTTTTGAGAAAATTGAATGAGATAGTGGATGTAAATCCCCTGACACAATAAACAGTAAATATATATGAAGAAAACAGATATACAGTGACCTGGGCTTCTACAAGTATAGATTTTAACACTACATTTATGGAGCGATCATCTCAAGCTTGAATGAAAAACAGTGCTCATAGAGAAGAGAACATAATACTTGTATCTATAAGTTTGTCAGAATAACATCTAAAATTTTGAAAGATGAGACAAGAGAACTTGGGAGAAAAGTTCTGAGGTGAGTTTGGAAGGGTGAGTCATGCTCTTCATGTGCATGAAAAAAAAGTCTGCTTCTCAGCCAGCCATCTCCCAGCTCTCTAGGGCAGAGGTCAGCAAGGTTTTTTGTGAAGAGCTAGATGGGAAATATTTTAGGCTTTGGGGGCCTAGAGGTCTTTGACGCCACTTCTCAGCTCTGCTGTTGTAATGGGAAAGCAGCCATAGACAACACAGAATGAATGGGTGTGGCTGTGTTCCAATAAAACTTTATTTACAAAACAGGCAACTGGCCAGATTTGGGCTGTTGGCCTCAGTTTGCCAACTCACGCTCTAGGGGATCAAACAAAGAAGTGGAAACAGGCCAAAGCTGCAGTAAGAAGGACTTGCACTTTAGATCTATGGAAGAACTAAAAGGGAGTTCATAGAACAAAGCCTCATCATCTACATTGGGTGGGCAGGGAGGGGGTGGTCAGGAAACTATGCTGCCAAATTCTGGCTGCTCTTTGGTTTTGTATATAAAGTTTTATTCAGTTATATACTGTCTATGGCTGCTTTTATGTGATGTGAACAGAACTGAGCAGTTACAGCAGAGGTCCCCAAAGCCTAAAATATTTATTACATGGCCCTTTACAGAAAATGTTTGCTGACTGCTGGCCTAAATGGCCTTACTCATACCCAGGCCCACGTTCAAATGATGGTAATCAGGGGCTTAGGGTGGACCCAGGGTCATGTCCAGAAAAGTTCTTAGAACAAAGGGAGCCCTAAACACAATGAATATTTTTAATAAAGTAAATAAGGCAACAGCCAAAAAAAGAATCAAAGTAACCCTTGGCCCTGCACCCTGGAGAGATTTTGACCGCAGTGATGCTGAAGAAATGAGTTCACAGCTAAAACGTGCTCCATAAATGTTAAAATAACAAGAACAATAAATGGCAATAAAACACACAGCTATGTACCTCATCTCCACGGGCAAGGCCTCCTAGGGCTTTATGCTTGGAAGTGGGGAGGGGAGCAGCCCTCCCACTGATGGCCAGTCTTGGCAGAGGGGCCAGTGATCCTGCAGGGATCCAATGGGTGAGGTCCAGAGGCGGAAGAAGTTCAAATACAAGCACAGGCACCAGAGAAGGACAATCTCGACCACTGAGACTCTAACCCCCACTGGGAAAGGGACCTACATCCTGAGGTCAACGGTGTCAGGCCCACTGTCAACAGCTGATGGCTTGGTTGGATTGTCCCGGTACCTCCACCTTTTGCGGCAAAGCATCGCAGAAGGTCTGAAAAGCTAACTCAAGCACAAAATCATCATATCAAGAGCTTGTTACAAAAGCTGACTAGGCAGATAGGAGCAATGACGCATTCCCTTCCTGTAACACGCCCAGAAGGGCCCAGCAGGCCACAGAGGTGAAAAGCAGAGCCCGTTTAAGATCACCAAACGCCCTAATGATTACCAGAGTCGAGTCATGAAAAGTCCAAACAAACCCCAGCTTCCAAAGTCTCCAAAGAGCCCTGGAGAATGTGGAATCCGGTAATAGCATTCGTAGCAGCCTGCATTTCTTCGGGGCTCAGAGGGCTTTGCAAACACTAAACAGTGCATCTGTGGGAACTCCACAGGCGGCAAGCAAAATCTCTCCTTTTGCACAGAACAGAAACACCAGAGGGACAGGAGAGGCTGCTCAGCTTCCTGAGATGTTCTGGGGCTGAGTAAACAAGGAATTGGGGCTTTCTAAACATTGGTCACTGTCCAGTCACTCTGGCTGAAAGTGGCGAACTCTTAAAACAGCACTTACGAACTGCCAGGCACTGTCCTAAGTACTTTACATAGAAGCTCACATTTAACCCACAATACCTGTGCCATGCAGGTATTATAATTACCACCATTTTACAGATGAGGAAACTGAGGTCCAATGAAGCTAAGGCTACTCAACTAAAGGAAGGGCCTTCCTATTGCTAACTGCAGCTTTTTTTAGGTCCCACTCTGTCACCCAGGCTGTCACCCAGGCTGGAGTGTGGTGGCTTGATCTGGGCTCACTGCAACCTCTATCTTTCAGGCTCAAGTGATCCTCCTGTTCCAGCCTTCAGAATTGCTAAGACTACAGGCATGCACTACCACACCTGGCTAATTTTTGTATTTTTTGTAGAGATGGGGTTTTGCCATGTTGGCCAGGCTAGTCTCAAACTCCTGGGCTGAGATGATCTGCCCGCCTCAGCCTCACAAAGTGCTGGGATTGTAGGAATGAATCACCGCACCTGGCCTCTTTTTAAAAAATCAAATGAATTGCCAGGAAAAAATAAAGGTAGGATCTTCACTTCTACACTCTTCTCCCTTTTTACCGGATACCTCTTCTTGGAATGAGCAGGCAGGGGCATGGATTAGGTAAGAGGTGAGACATAAACATTTTCAGAACATGAATTATATGCCAGGTCTTACTGGGGGCTTTGTATCAAGGAGCTTGTTGAATTCTCCCAACGACGCTCTGAAGTGGGCGCTATTTTTCTTCTCATCTTGGAGATGAAGGTGCTGAGGTTCAGAAAGTGCCCTAAGGATGCAGGGCCGCTTGTGGCTCGCGTGCCCTGAGTGCTCGCCGGGTAGTGCCCAGCACTCACACACCTGGCATCCTCGTCCTCACTGACTGCTCATCCCAACAATCTGAACAGACCTCCTCATTCCCACTGCCCAGGTAAGGAGATGGAGGCTGCATCTGCCCCGAAGCCAGCGCAGCCCTCGCAAACCCACCCTGGAGTCAGACGCCCACCACTGGAAGGGACCTTTGAGCATCTTGTCTGTAATCCCGACCCTTGCGAGTGTCTCCCATCACACACAGGGATCTGCACACAGCAGCACCGCTTGGCCAAAACAGGACCACGACATCTTCTCTTTCCTGGGAGCAACCAGGCCCTCACTTGGCTCCCTCACCTGTTCCCCTCTGGGGCTCCCCAGAGCCATCCAGGGGGAACAGAACAGGGAGGAGGATCTTACTTAAGCTGGGAGCCTGCTCAAGGTCTGGTGTTGGGAGGCTCCAGGCTAACCCTGGGAGCTTTGAGCATCCACCCTGCGTGTTTTTGGCACAAGTCAACTTCTTGCACTTGAGAGAAAAGGCACCTTTTTAATGAGAAAGCAAGGCGGGGAGAGAGGGAGAGATAAAACAGAAAAAGAGAGAGCACAGGAAAAGATAAAAATAAAAGTGTGCAAAGGCTTTCAAGCCACAAAGAAGTTCTCATACAGAACAGCGTTTTGATGACTTATGCACAAATGAGGCAAGAACATGGATTGCGTTTCCCTTAAATTCCTACAGCTTTGGAGATCAGCAAGGCGGGAACGCCGAGGCCAAACCTGTCCTAGCTTCCTTTTGTACATTTTGCCGCCATCCTCTTCTGTTTGGGTGGATGTTGTGCTTGAAATCCTTCAGGGAGAAACAGTTTCAGTTGGAAGAACTACACGCTGGCCTCCTCAGTGAACCTTCCTGCCCAAATGCCAGATCTGAGACTCCCGGTGCCCCACACTACGATATTCATTCAACAGCCAATAGCAGTTTCCAGGGCCCCAGAGAGACCCTCAGGCCAGCATATTTCTTGTTAAATCTCATGGCAACTCTGGGAGAGGATACATTTTCTCCATGCCAGGAGCAGCTGAGACTTGGAGTGAGCAAGTTAGTTTAGTCATTCAACAAACACAAGCACTTCGTTTTACTGGCACTATGCTAAGGCCAACACTCTACATGAGGATGACCATTGACACTACTGACATTCAGAGTGGATGGTCTTTTGCTGCGGGGTGGGGGCTGCCTTGCACATTGTAGGATGTTTGGCAGCATCCCTGACCCCTCCCCTCTAGACGCCTGCAGCACCCCTACCCTCTAGATGGAACAACCAAATGTCTACAGATGCTGTCCAATGTCCCCTTGGGGACAGAGCCATTCCTGGTTGGGAATCACTGCTCTGCACAGATTAATTCAGAGAACCAGCCAGGCACGGTGACTCACTCCTGTAATCCCAGCACTTTGGGAGGCTGAGGTGGGTGGATCTCTTGAGGTCAGGAGTTTGAGACCAGCCTGGTCAACATGGTGAAACCCTGTATCTACTAAAAATATAAAAATTAGCTGGGCGTGGTGGCGCATGTCTGTAATCCCAGCTACAAGGGAGGGTGAGGAAGGTGAATCGCTTAAACCCAGGAAGAGGAGGTTGCAGTGAGCCAAGGTCGCGCCACTGCACTCCAGCCTGGGCGACAGCAAGACTCCATGTCAAAAAAAAAAAAAAAAAAAAAAAAAAAAAATCAGAGAACCCTCCCAATGAGGCAGGTCTGTCAGTGTCCTCATTTCACAGAGGACGAGACCTGGCTTGGTGAGGTTAAGTGGCTGGCCTTGCCCAGGGTCATACAGCTAGGGTCAGAGAAGGGACACAGACCTACCGAGTCTCACTCCAGAGCCCAACTGTGTGATTCCTCGAAACCTTGCCGCACAGGTAAGTCACACCTGCACAACACTCATCAGAGGCTTTGGAGGTGTTTCCTTTTGGGACTGGGTATATATCCACACTACCCAACTACACAAAAAATATATCTAAATGTCAGGGGACCTCTTGCCCCATTCCCCACCTTTTCTCTAAGAGACTTTTTCCCCTGTAAAAATGGCACAGCATAGCAAAGCCCTGTCATTATAAAAAATACAAAAATTACCTAGGCATGGCGGTGCACACCTGCAGTCCCAGCTACTCAGGAGGCTGAGGTGGGAGGATCACTAAGCCCAGAGGTGAAGGCTGCCGTGAGCTGTAATTGTACCACGGCACTCCGGCCTGGGTGACAGAGTGAGACCCTATCTCAAAAAAATAAAGTAAAAAGTAAAATAAAATAAAAGGGTACCTTTCCTTCGATGGTCCACCACCCCCTCCTTGATGAGGAGGCTAGTAACAGAAAGCATGTTACTAATAAGAACCTAGTAACATTCACTTCATGATGGATGAGCATTTTTGTAACATCCAGAACATTGTTTAGGCCAGACACAAGGGCTCATGCCCGTAACCTCAATATTTTGGGAGGCTGAGGCAAGAGGATCACTTGAACCCAGGAGTTTGAGACCAGTCTGAGCAACATAGTGAGATCCTGTCTCTACAAAAAAATTTAAAAATTAGCTAGGTGGTGGCTTGTGCCTGTTGTCTCAGCTGCTCAGGAGGCTGAGGTGGGAGGATTCCTTGACCCCAGGAGTTTGAGGCTACAGTGAGCTATGACGGCACCACTGCACTCCAGCCTGGATGACAGAGTGAGGCTTTGTCTCAAGAAAAAAAGAAAGAAAGAAAAAAGACATGTCTGTCATGTACCCACCACCTGCTAAGCTCCAAAGATTTTCTAATGTCTCATCTAGTCCTTAGCACAGGCCTTGAAGATAAGGGCATGAGTACCTCCATGATACATGTGAGGAAACTGAGGCACAGAGAGGGAAGATAACTTGCTCAATGTCACACAGCAGGTAGGTGTCAGAGCCTTAACCACTATGCTACTGCCTCTCTTCATAGTGTTTACTGAAGTCCAGGCAGTTTACACACAGAAACGCATTGAATTTCTCACAGTAGCCCTGTCAGATAGATGTCATGCCCCTTAGTTTACAGATTTGGAAATTGAGCCCCAGAAAGATGAAGGAGGCTATGAAAGGCCACACAGCTGACGGGGGGCAGAGCCGGGACTCCACTTGGGAGTTTGGTTCTACTTCCGGTGGACTTACCCACCTCCTAGACCTTGTGGGGAACTGCAGGCACTTCATTAAATCCTTCCAGCTCCTCTGTGAGGTGGGCCGTGCTCATTTTACAGAGGAGAGATGTGATAGGGTGTGTGGCTCACCTGCGCTCAGGCAGCTCTTAAGGGCAAAGCCAGGATTTGAATGTGGGTCTGTGGGACTCCAAGACAGCCCTGCCCATGGCACCATCCAGCACAGGGGGTCCCTGGGTCAGTGTCCCCTGTGCAGTCTTCTCAGGCTATCTGCCTCCACAGCCAGCAGGCTGGGGCTCTGGGGGCACGGGGCCTCTTGCGCATTTCCCACTGTTGACTTCATAGTTGTCTCCTCATTTATACCAAAGGAAAATGTCAGAAATGCTGCCTGCAGGTGGTGAGACAGATGGAGTCAGGAGGCTAGGGCCCGGCAGGCAAACCTTTCACCCCAGGGTCACTGGCCCCATCCCCCGGGTCGTCTGTGGATGGAAGGCACTGTTCTCCTCTGACAGCTGTTGAGGTCTTGCTGGTGAGAGGCCTGGGGGTGCTCAGTCCTGGTCAGTGAGAGACAGCTGGCCACAGCCGCCAGTGCCACCAGCTGCCTGGAGCTTTTGCCACCGCCCTGAGCTGGACTGTTGCCTTCCCTCCTGGAGCCCTGTGCCTGGTCCCTGCCGCTCTCACAGAACAGAGCATTTAATCCCTTGGGGGCAAGAGGTCCACAGACCTGGGCCTGGGTCCCGGCTGGATGGGTGGCCTTTGCAGCTTTTCTTTGAAATCCGTATCATTTGGGTTTTGTATCTGTGCCATAGCTGTGTAGCCTCAGTAACTGGTGTCGTTGTCATTGCTCATGTTTTATGAGCAATAGTAGTATTGGCAGAGTGGCTGAGGATGTGGGCTCTGAATTCAGGCACCTGGGGTCTGAATCCTCGCTCTCCACATAGGATCAAAGTGACCTTGAGCAAATGAACTGACCTCTCCGGGCTTCTGTGTCCTTATCTGCAAAACTGTTCATCTTGATCTCCACCTCGAGGGCTGGGAGGACCTCAGCTGTTACATGAGTTGATGTGTGAAAAGCACTTACAACTACACCTGGCACACAGTAAGTGCTCAACACATCTCAGCTGTTCTTCTTATCAACTTGTGTTCTGCATATTCTTTGTAGGAAGCCCACCTCTATTCATTTGCTTATGTTTTTAAATTTCAGTGATTCCTTGAAGGGCCAGATTGAGCCTTTCTTCCTCCATGAAGATTTCTGACATACTCAGGTGGGCCTATTATATCTCCTGTGTATCTCTGCAAGATCTTGCACAGAGTAGGTCTTTCATCTTAGAACTGCTATGAATGGCTACGTTTTATTGACCACCTACTATATGCTCAGTACTGTCCCTATGCTTAACATGCACTATCTTATTTTACTTTCCCCTCACTTTATTTCTTAATAATATATCTGTTTCAAGATGAGGAAACTGAGGCTTAGAGAGGTTAAATGACTTCGCTAAGAACATCTCTATTGCTAAGGTTTACTTTCTCCCACCTTGACTTCATTCTCAGGCAGCCTCTCCTGCAAGCTGCTAGAAAAGATGGCTCCCAGTGCCTCCAATCTGACCCCACCAGGGGTCCGCAACCCTAGTGGTGAGACGGTGCCTTTCCTTAATAGTACCAGCTAAACTTCAGGAATTATTCTGATTGGCCCAACTTGGGTCACATGCCCAACCCTGAACCAATTGCTATCACCAGGGCAATGCTGAGTGCTCACTGGCTGGATCTGAGCCATAAACTTACCTATGGCTGGGGCATCAGAATCGGCCCATCCTGAACTAGATGGACTGAGAGTGGGGAAGAAATGTTTCCCAAAAGGACAATCAAGCTGTTTTTACGTCAAGAGGGTGGAATGGATCTAGACTGATAAAAAACACATTATTAAGACAACTGAAAAAATCTGAACATGGAGTGAATGTTAGGTAGTAGTACAATATTAATAAATGTCCTGAACGTGGTCATAGTACAGTGGTTTTGTAGGAGAATGTCCTCATCATTAAGAGAAACACACTGTGGTCACCAGCATCCAAGATACTCCAGTGGTCTCTGCCTTCCTGGTCTTCACACCCCTGTGGGGTCCCCTCCCACACTGTACGCACGCTGGTCTGTGTAACCAATTGAATATGGCAGAAGTGATGGTATGTCACTCTGACATTAAGTTATAAAACACTGTGGCATCCAACTAGGTTTCTTGTTCTCTCTCTCTCTCTCTCTCTCCACTTGCTTTCAGGGAAGTCAGCCAATGGGTCAGGAGCAGCCCCAGCCCCATGAAGAGGTCTATGTATGTGGAGAGGAGGCCTCCAGCCAACAGCCACATGCATGAGCTCCACTATGCCTGATGTGAAGGCAGCCCCAGCTCACATTTTGATCATAGCCTCATGAGAGACTCTGAGTAGAGGACCCGGCTCAGCTGCTCCCAGATTCCTTACCTACAGAAATGATATAATAAATATCTGTGTTTTTTTCAGCAATTAAAATTTGGGGTAATTTGTTATGCAATAATAGGTAAGTATTTTGGGGTGAAGAATCATTATGTCTGCAAGGAAGTCTCAAATGATTTCACAAAAATTTACAGAGAAAGGGAGAGGTAAAGAAAACGTGGCAAGCATTTAACAACGACTTGGTCCGTGGCACAAGTGTATGATGTTCACTGTGCCACGCTGGTACATTTTCTGTAAGTTTGAAATTTTCTAAATTAGAGATGGGGAGAAAAAGAGAAGAGTACAGATTTTGGAGCTGGGCTGCCTGGGTTCGAATCTGGACTTTATTTACCAATGGTGTGTCCTTGGGGATACTTAACCTCTCTTTGCCTCAGTTTCTGTGTCTGTACAATGGAGATAGAATAGCATCTATCTCATAGGATTGTGGTGAGGACCAAATGGATTGATGTATGTACAGCTCTTAAATCAGGGCCTGGCTCCCCGTAGGACACACCTTTAATACATCATGCGTTCTTTGAAACCCCTGAGCCTGTCACGGAGACCTGGCAAATAGTAAGCCCACAAGAAATATTTGTAGAATGAATGAAAGAATGAGTCGATTTTCTAACCAGTGGTTTGCAAGCTTCTCTTGGTTTTGAAAAGTTCCTCTGTTAGCTAATGTGGCCAGAAAAGTCTCTCTGGAATTCAAGAATTCCAAATTGCCTTGCTGGAAGTACATCCTGAAAGGTTGGATTTAAAAAGGAAAAAAAAAACCCAAAAAACATCAAGCCATGATGAAATGTGTTCATTGGACTCTCAACCCAGAAAACCAAGGAGAAACAGACAATTAGAGGTTACTGTTGCAAACAACAGGGCCACTCTCTAGACTGGCTTTCCTGTGTGCCAGGCAAAAAATCACCACCAATCCCAAAACAAAAATCTGTGCTATAAGGTAATAGTAACTACCCCTTATTGAGCACGTACACTGTTCCAGGCACTATTCTAAATGCATTACAGCCAGTAATTCATTTAATCTTTACACCAACCCAAAAGTGAGTACTCATTCTTTCCACTGTACAGATGAGGCACAGAGAAGTGAAGCAACTTGCTCAAGGACACACAGCTTGGGAAACTGTGATCTCAGGCAGTCTCAGAACAAATTCTTGTAAGGTAAAAATGTATGATGATTATGAACTTTTTCTCAGTGAAGTTCCTCCCATAGATTCATGTACATAAGTTCAATATACAGAGATTTTTTTTTCTTCTGACATGTGAGCTAGATACGTATGTACTTTTTATATACACAAAGGGATTTATTACTTTGAAATCAAACTGCTTCAGAGCAGTGTTGTCTCTTTCTTCAAAGGGCAAGGTTTATAAATTAAAAGCACTCCCCATTCTGGCCGGCACTTAGCTGGGGCACTTAAAATCACTTTGGACTGTGCCCCGAGCTGACCTATCCAAACTGCTTTCCAGGCAATACTGCTTCCGGGACCCAAGCGGGGTTGATCACAAGAGCTCTGCCCTTGTAAATGGAGCCACAAACTATTCCAGGCATGAGGCAGAAAAGAAATCTCCGAATCACAAAACTGAAGCGCCAGCTGGGATGGCCTTCTGGGAGTTACAGAACTGTCGGGGGTGGGGGGAAGTGGGGAACACCCCTCTGCTCAGCCTAGGAGAAACAGATCAGGGGAGGGGAGCCAGCCTCCTTCTCCTTGCTCTGCTGGGAGAAGGGTTTGAGTAGTTTTCCTCAACTGATGTTCGTTTCACAATATTAATAGCAGCAATATTTAATAACCACGTGTTGTGAGAGAAAGACAGCTGCCTTCATGGGAGAAAATGGTGGCCCTTTTGTCCCCAAATCCAAATGCAGTCATTGTCTTTCTAAATATCTGATGGATAATGATGATGATCCTGAGAACAGCCATTTAATAAGGGCTATTTATTTATTTATTGAGATGGATTCTTGCTCTGTCGCCCAGGCTGGGGTGTCATGGCATGATCTTGGCTCACTGCAACCTCTGCCTCCTGGGTTCAAGTGATTCTCTTGCCTCAGCTTCCGAGTAGCTGGGACTTCAGGCGTGTGCCACCATGCCGGCTAATTTTTGTATTTTTAGTACAGGCAGAGTTTTGCCATGTTAGCCAGGCTGGTCTTGAACTCCTGGCCTCAGGTGATCTGCCCATTTAGGCCTGCCAAAGTGCTGGTATTACAGGTGTGAGCCACCACGCCCGGCCTAGTAAGGCTTTCTTTGTGTCGTGATTTCAGCAGTCACCCTAGTCCCTCTTCTCTGGTAACATACTAGAGGCTGAGGAGCCCTAATCCGAAACGCTTGGGACTGGAAGTGTTTAGGATTTCAGACTTCTTCAGACTTTGGAATATATACACTTAGCAGTTGAGCATTCTGAATCTGAAAATCCAAAATCCAAAATGTTCAGGTGAATGCTGCCCTTGAGCCGCGTGTCAGTGCTCAAAAAGTTTCAGATTTTGGAGTATTTTGCATTTCAGATTTTCGGATTGGAGGTGGTCAAGCTAAACTGCTACTACCAAATAATAATACTTACTATAATATTGTAATATAATCTTTATCGTTATAACATTACATTAATACAACAATATATTACAACATAATATTACAAATACATACTAATAATTATTTATTTGACATTTATTGAGAGTTTAGTATATGCCAGGAACTCTCCTAGGGACTTAACATGATTTATTTAATTCACATAACAGCCCTGTAAGGAGGTACTGATATTAGCCCCATTTTTTCCGATGAGGAGTCCAAGGCACAGAGTGGTGATGTCATGTGCCCCAGGTCACGTGGCCACTAAGTGGTTTACCATTCCACGAAGGCACTTGCTATCATGGTCCCCAGTTTCCAAGAGAGGAAGAGGAGTTTCAGGAATAGATGTGCCTTGAAGACAGTCAGAGTAACAACAGTAATTAATAACATCGTCATTTATTGAGCACTTCTTAGGTGTCAAGCACTGTCCCATTTAATCATCATGACAACTCTGCAAAGTAGGAGCCATCACAAAGTCATTTAACAGAGGGGACTGAGGCCCAGAGAGGTGAGGCAGGTCACACAGCCAGTGCATGGGGCAGCAAGGATTCAAATCTACGCTAATTCTGCTGGTGACAGCCTGTACAAACAGATGCTACCAAAATGCTGCCAGCAGGCTGCCCTGTTGGGACATCACACAAAAGCCTGGAGATCTGCTTCCTGCACTCACTCTACATAGCAAAGGTTTGGCTCTGAGTAGAGCTGATGCAGGGGAAATGTGCTCCACACCCCAGCTAATTCTTAGCCACTCCCGTCTGGACTGATGTGCCAGCCTCCTCCCTCTCCCTGCCTCCAGACTCAGCGTCTCCAGTCTTGCTTCCTAGCACTACTATAGGGTATGATTAGAATATAATCAGGGACTTTGCTTATTCACATAGTAGGTGCTCAATAAATATGTGTTGGATGAATGAATCTAAAACCACAAATCTGACCATAGCTCTTTCCTCTTTGAATAACTTGACATACAAAGTCTTCAGTAATCTGGCCTCTGCTCAATTCTCCAACCTCAACCACCTACCCATCTCCTGGTCCAACTCCTTGTGATCCACTCACATCAGCTCCTTTTATGTTTCCCAAATGAATCATTCCATGCCTCTGGGACTTTGCTCATGCTGTTCCCTCTTCCAGAGATTCCCTTATCCCATTCTATTTCCCCTGTCCATCCAATAAATCTCTATCCAGTACACATAATCAAGTTCGAAGGAACGATTTTCTTGATGGATCTAGTGGGCACCTGCTGTCTGTACCTGCCCAGCACCCATCTCCTCTTCCCTAGCAGCATCTTCACTTTCCCTTGGAGACCCTCTCCTGCTTCACCCTCCCTCCACATTCTTTGGGCAGAACTGATTGCTGTCTTGTCCCACAGTGCTATTTATGGAGGGATGGGCTCATGACCTAACTGGGCTGGTTTGAGTCAATCCTTGACTTTTGGGAGAGCTACGGGAAAGAGGAGCCCTCTTTTTGCTGTCATTGCCAGTCCTCGAGATGATGAACACCTAGAAGGGCTGGGGACCACCATGACAAGAAAGCCTGCCAGGAGGCAGGTGACACAGAGGAAAACGGAGCCAAGAGACATGGGTGAGTGGGGGCAGGGTGAAAGAGAGAGAGACTATTTTGATGTTGTTTGAGGGCCTGGATACAGCCATATCTACAGGTAGCATTTCAGTTTTGTGAGCCAATTAAGTCTCTCTTTTTAGTTTGTTTCAATGGCTTTGACATTTCTGCCAATTGCCACCCAAAATGCTCTCATAAATGCAGACATTCCTGACTTCCCCACAAGAGCGACCATCCCTGCCTCCGAGTCCTGCTTAGCTTTTTCAGAGATCTGAGAACCCTTTGCTAATGATCAGATGAAGCATCTGTGGCATGCTCATGTGAGGTCTTGAGACTGTGGGCTAAGCCTTGCTTATCTTCAAATTCCCAGCAACCAGCACAGGTCCTGCTCCAGGTATTTGCTGTGGGGTAAATTCATTCACTCATCCAACACTTTTTAGTTGAGCACATACAACGTGCCCGGCACTGTTCTAGGTGAGCATGAATGCCTTCCTGCCTCTTCCATTGACTCTCTGGGCCCAGGTGACCTTGTGTATTTCTGCTAAAGCCCCATAGGTAAGACTCAAGCATGGTCCAATCCAAATCTCGACAGAAGGCCCTGGGATCCTCTGTGGGGCACTGCAAGACAGCAGTCCCATGAGGAGCTGTAGCAAGCTCATTTCTTATCGGCCTCCCTCATTTTAGTGAGACCCAGCACTTTCCACCTTGCCCCGCTTTGGTACAGATGAAGACTACAAAATGACTTAGCTGTGTCCAGAGTTGCTTTCTCAATGACAGAGTGACCCACCACTCATGCCATCTGTCATCTGGACCTTCCAGTGTGGGGTCACCCTGTGGGACCAGGATGTGGGAGCCGACATCAAGCTGATCTTGCTCATGCGGCTGTGAAGTCAGAACCCACGTACATCAATCTGGGTGTGTTGTCTCCTTATGGGCCAGATCTATAGAAGTGTGACCAGCCGACCCAACAGCTGCTACCACGCTGCTGCTGAGGGACTCTAGCCTCTTGGCACCGATGTTCTCCTCCCACCACAGCTGTCTAAGTCCAGCTACCTGCCTGACCTGCCCTGAGCTCATACCGATGGAGTCTTTACTACCATCTCAGCAGGGAGCCAAGCACCCAGACTGCCTTTTCTGGTTTAAATCTCAAATGGTCTGATGAGCCATTAGTATCCCACTCTACAGGGACAGAAAACTGAGGTTCATAGAAAGTAAGCCCCTTGTATTAGTCAGTTCTCACACAGCTATAAAGACATACCTGAGACTGGGTAATTTATAAACAAAGGAGGTTTAATTGACTCACAGTTCTTCACGGCTGGGGAAGCCTCAGGAAACATAATCATGGCGGAAAGAAAAGGGGAAGCAAGGCACGTCTTACACGGTGGCAGGAGAGAGAAGGGGCAATGGTGGTGAGGGAGGCTGCCAAACACTTCTTTTTTTTTTTTTTTTTTTTTTCTTTTGTTTTTGAGATGGAGGCTCACTCTGTCATCCAGGCTGGAGTTCAATAGCTTGATCTCAGCTCACCACAACCTCTGTCTCCTGGGTTCAAGTGATTCTCCTGCCTTATCCATCCAAGTAGCTGGGATTACAGGCACCTGCCATCAAGCCTGGCTAATTTTTTTGTATTTTCAGCAGAGATAGGGTTTTGCCATGTTGGTCAGGCTGGTCTTGAACTCCAGATCTCAGGTGATTCACCCACCTTGGCCTCCCAAAATGCTGGCATTACAGGCTTGAGCCACTGCACCTGGCCAGTGCCAAACACTTAAAAATCATCAGATCTCGTGAGCACTCACTCACTATCACAAGAAGAGCATGAGGGAAAACGTCCTTATGATCCTATCACCTCCCACCAGGCCCCTACCTTGACACATGGGAGTTATCATTCAAGATGAGATTTGGGTGGGGACACAGAGCCAAACCGTATCACCCCTCACCTACATCTAACAGAGCTGGGGTTTAAACTCTATTCCAGAGCCCACATCCTTTAAAGCCAGGTACCACTTGGTGGGGGGGAGCAGAGGTGGTGGCACTAGGCTTGGAGGATGGTGGCATTTAGCTGTGTAAAGGCTGGAAGATGATCATGGCGATAAAAGAGGGTACGCCAGGTGGAGGAAGTAGATGGACCAAGCCTGGAGGTGCAAACCTGGGAGTGAGGGCTGCATAATGATTCCATTTGGCTGATAAATGAGAGGCCAGAAAGCAGGCTTATGGGGCAGGGGGTGAGGTAGGGGGATGAAATGAAAAACAAACTAGTTAATCTTGTCCCCACCCTCTGAAATTCCTGAGGGGTCCCCAGGCCAGGAGCGCCAGGCAGCTTACGGGGGCGCTGTGGCTTTTCTGGCTGCTGGGCTGGCACCCTGCATAAATTTCAGGGGATACTAGATCACAGCGCTGAGGACACAGTGTTCGAGCTATTTGTGGCCACATGAATTAATCTCTTCCATGTGCAAAGACAGTTCCATAATTCTCCTGAGACTCCCATTGGTGGAGAAGGCAAATGCTTGATCAGCTTGGACGGCTTCTCCTCGGGACGCTCAAGCCAAATCCGGCTTCTCCTGCAGCCCAGAGGTGATTGCTAGTGGTCAGCAAAAAACCAACCTGAATTGCAACCCCAAGGCTTGACTGCAAAGAAGCAGAGTCAGCCACCTCAGAGACGGTGCCCTGAATGATGCCACTTGAGCTGCCTCCAGGTCTGAGTATGTGAAATGGATTTGAAAGCTTGCTCATAAGAAAGACAGCCCACATGTGTTGATGCTGAGTCTCTATCTGCCAGGCACTGCTTCACTCATATGATCTCATGTAATCCCCAAAAATCCCTATGAGGAGGTACTATCATTAGTCCCATTTTACAGAGAAGAAAACTGAGAGCCAGAGAGATTAAGTAACGTGCCAGTGTTTCAGAGATAAAATGAAGATGCTTGGTTCCAGAGCCCATGCCATGTCACAAAATGTGGCACATATACACCATGGAATACTAGGCAGCCATAAAAAAGGATGAGCTCATGTCCCCTGCAGACACACGGATGAAGCATCATTCTCAACAAACTGACACAAGAACAGAAAACCAAACACCGAATGTTCTAACTCATAAGTGTGTGTTAAACAATGAGAACACATGGACACAGGGAGGGGAACATCACACACCAGGGCCTGTCGGGGGGTGGGAGGGTTAGAGGAAGGATAGCAGGGTGTGGGGGGATTAGAAAGGGACAACATTAGGAGAAATACCTAATGTAGATGACGGGGGGACGGATGCAGCAAACCACCATGGCACAGGTATACCTATGTAACAATCCTGCATGTTCTGCCCATGTAGCCCAGAACTTAAAGCATAATAATAAAAAACCAAAAAAACACAAAAAACGTAAAGAAACACCAGCCCCTCCTGTAAGATATTCACTGTGGTTTAAAAACGGAAGATACCATCTATATTTTAGTGTTAGCCCCAGGTTAACTGGGCCGGGGTCTTCATTTGCTGCCTCTCTAAATTCAGTATTGAAAACACGTGGCTCAGCTCTTAGCCCTGCTACTGACAACGTCGTGACCCTTCTCTCAGCCTCAGTGTCTTCACTTATAAAGTGGACATCATGACAGCTAGTTGGCAGGGTGACTCAAATAATATATATGACATGCCTAGTCACCTGAGGACAGTGGTTCTCAACTGGGGGTGATTTTGACTCCCTGAGGGCATCTGACAATGTGTGGAGACGTTTTTGGTCATCACATTGGCATGAGTGCCAGCCTCCCACAACAGATAATGATCTGGTCCTAAATATCAGCAGGGCTGAGGCTCAGAGACCCTGACGTAAGCATTCCAAGGTGACCTTTTTGGTTAATATTATTTCAGAGTCTTGGTGAAGACTAGATGGGCTGATATTTCCATAACATTCCGGGCACCGTCCCTGGCACAGAGTCAATGCTTCCAAACAGCTTGCTTCCTCCCACGTGGTCTCCCTCCCATGGAGTCCGAAAGAAGGGGAGAAAGGAACACAGGAGTCCCATGCAATTGTTTAATCATTTCTCTTTTAATATGCAAGTGTGCCTTTTCTTAGTCTATGCCAAGCTGCAGAATTCCTCCAGGTGTTCTCTCCAGAAAGCTAACCAGGACCCCCTTTTCTGGTCATCTTCTCTCTTCCAGTTATCTTCTGGTGCTTTCTATAGCATTACCCCCAAATCTCCGTCTCCCTTCCTCTCCTGAAACCCCCACATCCCCCCATCCTCTCCCTCTCCTGAAACCCCACAGAAGTCTCACCCTGGGCAGAGGACAACTGAGTATCATGTATATGCATGTGGTTTGGATTCTCAAGTCAAAAAAACCTGACATTCACCGATCTGTACAGCAAAGTAACTTCATCTCTCTGAGCCTGTTTCCTCATCCCTAAGATGGGATGAATTAAAGGAAATAATATAAAAAAAGGTTTTAGCACAGAATCCAGTAAAGGGCAGCTATGATTATTATCTGTCTTTTATTTTTAAAAGCTTTTAGTGTTAACCAAAGGTCATACAGTACATGCATGTCATTTTAAAATTCATATACTAACACAGAATGGATACGTAAAATCTCACCGCCAGCCCTGTTCTCCAGGATGACCACAGTCAACTTGTTAACTGTTCCTCCCAGTAAGTCAGTCCACATCTCTCACTGGCATGCTGACATGGCCATTTCTCCATGTGTCAGTTTTAGGCTTGCTTTTACACACCTCCTATCCCGTTTCATCCAAATCAGAAACATATTTTCCTAGAATCACAGAATCTTAGCAATGGAAAGGACTTGGACATTATCTAATCCCAACATTTCCAGACTTTTACAGATGGGTCATTTTTTAAAGGGCATTTGAACACCCAAGTTTAGGAGGGCTGAAGTCTCAAAGAACAGTCTTTTTGGATTAAAATCTCACCACTCAGTCTTCCTTTTTCTTTCTTTCTTTTTTTTTTTCTTTTTTTTTTTTTTAAGAGACAGGGTCTTACTATGTTGTCCAGGCTGAGCTCAAACAATCCTCTCACCTCAGTCTCCCAAAGCACCAGGATTACAGGCGTGAGCCACCGCACCCAGCCTCAGTCCTCTTTGCTCTCATTTCATCGTGGACGAGTGTGAGAGCTGGCACAGAGTGGACCCTGCACAAGGCCCAGTGTTTATGAGCCTCTGCTCAAGTCCTGTTTCCTGTCTCAAAGCTGGGTTCCCTGTATCATCACCCAGGCTCTGCTCAAATGTTTGAGGACAGTGCACTCACCACCACATGAGCCAGCCTCCTTGCAGTGCCAGAAGCTCTAGCTAGTGTGAAGTTGAAGCCATCCTTGCAATCTCTTATCATACATCCCTAGTTCATCCCTGAGAACATAAATTTCCTCCAAAAAAGGGCCTTTTCTCCGTCCACAAACTTTTTCTCCTGCCCCCCATCCTTCTGTGTTACTAGGGACTCATCTGTCAATAGCTCTGTGCTCCCTCCAGCCTCAAGTTTGCAGTCCCTTCAGAGGCGCTTCCGTCAGACTGCGGCATTTCAAATCCTTGCAAAGTTAGTTTTGCCTGCCCTCTCCTCCTTCCAGCTTTTAGGAAAAACTTTAAGTGAATTTTCTTTTCTTCTTCTTTTTTTTTCTGCACAACTTATTTGTGATGGCAAAGCACGTCTCCAGGGCTCTCCCACCCCACAGTTCCCTGAGCCTGCTCCAAACCCTCAGGAACAATGCTTCCATTTTGCTATTTTCCTGCAAGTGTCTCTCCTTATGATAGTCTGTCCTTGCTAAAAGTAGCTGTTGGCAGAAGGATCTGCATTTAAAGTAGCCTGGGTGGGAGACCGGGGCCAGAACACAATGTGCTCTTGTTGGAGGGGAGAATTTTCTTGTAGTTCAGAGGTAGAGGCCCCTAACATCGGCATAGCACCGCTTCCGGCCCACACAACCTTCTAGAACTCTGTCCATACAGCAGTCCCTGAAAGCCGCCCCCTCTGCATCCTGACTCAGCAGATGAGGAAAGGGAGCTTCGACATGGGTGAGGTCAGCTTTCCCTGAGCAAATGTTACATCGACACCCCAAGCAATGGTGATTTTGCATGCCAGCACTATGAGGCACCACACAGAAAAATAACTCTCTCATTTTTGCAACAGCTCCCCGAGGGTACAGAGTCCAGTGGGTGGAAAATGGGCCCGAACTCTGGAATCAAACAGACTTGGCTTCAAATTCTGTTTCTGGCGGTTACTGGCTGCCTAAGATTTTTGGGCCTCTCTGAACCTCAGTCTCTTTGTTTATAAAATGGGTATAATACTTCTTACCTTATAGGCCTCCAGTGAGGATAAAATGAGACCTGTAAGGCACTCATCACAGCACCTGATGCTCAGCAGGTGATCAATAAATAGTAGATGTCATTACTACTGTCCTCCCATTTATGAGGAAAATACTGTTCATGAAGCTTAAGTGGCCAAAGCAGTACTCGAAAAATCAGAGACACGTGCTCACAGCAGACTTTGCTGAGGGTTTCAGGTTCCCATTTTTCCATTTATTCAAACTCATGTTCCAGAACTCACTGAACACAGTGGTGAAGTCAGTAAAAGCAGTCTCTGAGCCAGATCCCCTGGGTTCAAATCCTACCTCCTCCAGTGCAGAGCTGAGTAATCTAGGGCAAGACATTTACCCTATCTCGGTTCCTCACCTGTAAAGTGAGAATAGTTACAAAACCTACTTTACAGAGTTGCAGGGGAGAGTAAATGTAGTTGGAGGGCTTAGAACAGTGTCTGCAGCATAGTAAATGGTACATGAGTATTATCTGTTATTGTGGTAACTGTAAGTGTTCTATTGATTAGGGTCAGGGTTAGGGTTACTATGTGCACTTTATCACGTTACCTCACTCATACACCTTCGGAGACAGGTACTAGTGACACACCCATTTTATAGGTGACAAAACCTATAGGGTTAAAGAGCTGAGTAACTTGACCAAGGTCACACAGGTGGGCCACTGATATGGTTTGGCTGTGTCCCCACCCAAATCTCATCTTGAATTATGCCTCCCATAATTCCTACATGTTGTAGGAGGGATCCAGTGGGAGACAACTGAATCATGGGGGGTGGTTCCCCCATACTGTTCTCATAGTAGTGATGAAGTGTCATGAGATCTGATAGTTTTATAAGAGGTTTCCCCTTTTGATTGGCTCTCGCTCTCTCTTGCCTGCAGCCATGTAAGATGTGCCTTTCACCTTCCACCATGATTGTGAGACATCCCTAGCCAGGGAACTGTGGGTCCATTACACTGGATAAATTACCCAGTCTCAGGTATGTCTTTATTAGCAGTGTGAGAACAGACGAATACAGCCAAGCTGTGAATTCAGCTCTGAAACTGCAACACGTAACCACTGTGCCACACTGCTTCCCCGCCGCTGCACGGGGAGATCCCAGAGGGGCTCATATGTCACACCATCCACTGAGCACCTGTTCTGCAAGGCCTTCTGCTCACCAGAGGTGACCTGGGTAATTTTCCTGACTGAGGAAAGGGGCTTTTGCGGTTTCCAGTGTAGCCAGAGTCAATTTTGCTCTTGCACTGAAATGAATTTCAGATCCTCCTATGTGTTGGCAAACTCAACGTAGGGCAGATGCCCAGCATGAGGCTACCTTCCCAAATCACTTCTGTGCTGCCATCAGGAAAAATGACTGCCACTGAAGAATGGCCCATGTCCTTTCCCAGGACACAGCACTCCATGCCTGCTTGGCCGTCCGCTGTGGGTCACAAGCTGACCTGCATTTATTTCATTTACAGTCTCAGGTATCCCATGGCACCTGCTTTCTCCCAGAATAACTAAGGAGGAGCACCCAGAGGAAAAGGAACTCAGGACATGCAAAACAACATGTGCAGCAGCTAGTGAGCCACGACAGCTTCTTTCTCATACTCTAGTTGTTGCACTTATTTTCAGTTTAATTAGGCACAGCAGCCACATAATGCAAAAATTAAAATTATAAAGAGATACAGTGGAAAAGTCTCATTTTTATCCCCCGCCTCGCCATGGCCACTTCCATTAGTGTGATGGTTGATTTACATGTCAGCTTGATTGGCCACAGGATGCCCAGATGAAACATTATTTCAAGGTATGCCTGTGAGGGTGTTTCTGGATGAGATCAGCATTTAAATCAGTGGACTCAGTAAAGTACATGGCCCTCCCCAACGTGGGTGGGCACCATCCAATCCATTGAGGACATAAATAGAACAAAAGGAAGAAGAAGAAGGAATGTGTCCCTTCTTTTCTGGCCTCCATGCTTGAACCGGGACATCTCGGTTCATCTTCCCCTACCCTTGCACTGTGATTGACATCATTAGTTTCTTTGGTTCTCAGGTCTTTGAAATGGGACAGAATTACACCACTGGCTTGCCTGGGTCTCCAGGTTGCAAATGGCAGATCATGAGATTTCTCAGTCTTCATAATTGAATGATTGCATGAACCAATCCCTTATCACAAATCAACCCCCCTCTCTATCTCACTGTACGTATGTACATATATATTTCCTATTTTTTCTGTTTCTCTGGAGAAATCCTAACTAATAATTAATCATAATAATTAATTCTTGTGTAGTCTTTCAAATTTTTTAAATGTAAATAGAAGCAAATGTGAATGTATATTCTTACTCACTCCACACTTCAACAAATAGTAGCATACTATATTACCTCCTTTTAGTAATATTTTTCTGTTGTTTTTTTTTTTAAATCAAATCGATGCCTAGAGAGTATGGTCATTTTGTTTTACAGTTGCATAGTTTTCCATTGCAAGGAGATACCAAATCTATGTAACCAATTCTCTATATAATCTGTGAGCCCCTGGACAGTTCCCAAACTTCTTCTGTTACAAATAAGGCTACAATAAACACTGAGTTACAAGTGCTACTTTGCACGCATACAACTGCAGTAAATTTCTAGAAACAGATTGCTAGATTAAAGGAGGGTGCACTTGTAATCTGGAGGGACCATGCCAATCGGCCCTCCAGAAGGACCATAGTGACACACACTACCCCGAGCAATAGATGAAAGTGTCTGTTTCCCCACAGCCTCACCAGCAGAGTATGTCCACAAACTTTGAAATTGTTCTCGATTTTACAGGTGGGTTTTAATTGTATGTCTCTTTTTTAAGTGAGATCAAACATGTTTTCACATATCTAAAAGTCATTTATGTTTCCTTTCCTAGGAATTGCCTGTTCATACCTTCCATCCATTTCTCTAATGGATTATTGTTACTGTTTTCTGATCAATTTCTAGGAACTCTCTTTCCTTTGCTGGAGAAACCAGCCTCTTTTTTGTCCTATAACTTGCAAAGATTTCCCCCAGTTTGTCATTTGTCTTGTGATTTTGCATATGGTGTTTGTATTATGCTGAGGTGTTTTATTTTTACATACGGCCAGTCATCAGTCTTTTCTTTCCTAGCCCTTGAGTGTTTGAAACTTCTGCTACGGATTGAACTGTGTTCTGCAAAAGGACATATTAAAGTTCTCACCCTCTGGTCTTATTTGGAAATAGGGTCATTGTGGATGTGATTAGTTAAGATGAGGTCATGTTGGAGTTATATGAGCCTCCATCCAATGTGTCTGGTGTCCTTATAAAAGGCTGTATGAAGACACACAGGGGCAAGGCCATGTGATGACAGAGGCAGAGATTGAGGTGACATGGCTACAAGCTAAAGAGCACCAAGGATGGCTGGCCACCACCAAAGTCAGGAGGAGGTGAGAAAGAATTCTACCTAGGCTCAGGGAGAATGGCCCTGCTAACACCTTGCAGTCTCTCTGGAGACTTCCACCTCCAGAGAGAATACATTTTTGTTGTTTAAAAGTCACCAAGTTTGCTGTACTTTTTTACACCAGTCCCAGGAAACTAACACAGCCTCCTTTGTCTGAATTTCCAGCCTAACATTGCCTCATTTTTCCTAGTTCTGAAGATTAGGGAGGTGAAGCATATTGGAAGCATAATGCACTAGTGATAGAGAAGGGCTTATTCTGTTTACTGCCTTAGAGGAAAGGAAAGGAATGGAGGAAATGACCCACTAGGGGCCTTTCTAAATGATAGTGCTAAGAAATCAGGGACCACAGATGGGAAAATGCCACCTTGACCCAAACATTATGAACATGAGAGGAGTTTCCATCTGCAGTGGCTCAAGCTTTAGTCCTTCCAGCCTCTGCCACATCCATGTGCCACCCACACTGTGCACCATCACTGCCTTAATATTTTCTTCGAATTGACTCACTTCTTAAGAATAAACCTAAATTAATATAGCTAAAAAGGAAGTTTTTAAAATCACAAATATAAATCACCGTCAAAAAATAGAAGGTAACTAGAAAAATTAATCTAATAAATCCCCCCATGAAAGATAGATCTTTCTAGAGGCCACTGCCCGCCTGTTGACTCTCTTTGTTATACAAAGAGAATTAGCAAGTCTTTGGTGTTAAAAACTATCCAGCATCAACTTGAGATTTTCTTTTGGACTTAATTAAAAGAGCTGAAAGTTAGCAAAGCGAGATTTAAAAAAAATGACTAAGGTATTCCATGTTTTGGGAAATACTGGTTTAGCAAATAAGAGTGTGGGTTTTGGAGAGAGGCTGACCTCTGTGATGGTAGTACAAATACCCACATATGTTTTACCCAGATGCATCTATTATTAATATTTCATCCATGTGCTCTACCCATTCCCTCTCTCTCTCTACACACATGCACACACACATGCACACACATGCATGCACACACATACACACACACCCCTGTGCCAAACAACACACACGCAGCACACATATTATTTTTCTTTTGTGAATCATTTCAGATTTACATGCATAACGGCTTTTTACCTGTAAATACGCCCATGTGTATTTCCCAAGAAAAAGAACATTCTCTTATAGAATTTTGGATAACCAACTTCAATCACTTTGACACTGACACAATATTTTATCCAATCCATTCTCCATAGTACAATTTGTCAATTGACTAACAATTTCCCCTATCACAACTCCCCCTCTATCTAGAATCCAGTCTAGAATTGGGCACTGCATTTGGTTGTCCTATCCCTTGAGATTCCTTTCATCTAAAACATTTATTTTGTTTGTTTGTATGGAGTCTCACTGTCATCCAGGCTGGAGTGCAGCAGCATGATCTTGGCTCACTGCAACCTCTGCCTCCCAAGTTCAAGCAATTCTCATGCCTTAGCCTCCGAGTAGCTGGGATTACAGGTGCCCACCACCATACCTGGCTAATTTTTGTATTTTTAGTAAAGACGGGGTTTCACCATGTTGCCCAGGCTGGTTTTGAACTCCTGGCCTCAAGTGATCTGCCTGCCTCAGCCTCCCAAAGTGCTATGGTTGCAGGCGTGAGCCACTGTGCCCGGCCTCATTTAGAATATTTCTTCAGTCTTTTTCTGTCCTTTACAACGTCAGCATTTTTGAAGAATAAGGGACCTTTTTTTGAAATTGAATGTTTCTCATTCTAGGTTTGTCTCCTCCTTTCTTATTAGATTCAGATCATGCATCTTCCCAGAATACTGCATGGGCGATGCTGTGTCCTTCTCAGGGCAGCCTGTCTGTCTGCCTCTCAGTGATGACATTGATACTGATCAACAATTTCTCCACTGCGTAGTGACTATTATTTTCTCTTAAACTTAATAAGCCATCTGTGAAGAGATAATTTAAGATCACACAAAATGCTACTCCTTATCAACACCCCCACCCCAAATTTAGTATCTATTGATGATGATTCTTGACTGAACCAATCTTTATTATAGTGGTTGCAACATGATGTGTTTCTAACCCAGCTCTCCCCTACATTTCTAGCTGGTCCTTGGCATTCGACTATAAGTACAAAACCTCTCTCTTCCCTATTTACTTATTTATCTGCTTATCAGTGGTATATATTCATAGGTTTGTATTTTTTCAATGGTTTATAATTCACTATTTGATGCCCTAATTGTCTCAGATGAAAGCCTGCTATTGTTACATTTCAAAATTCACTGTTTAGTCAAATATAAAACAATCAGTACCCCAAGTAAAACATTTTAGAACATACAGTAGGGTATACAAAGTAAAAAAAAAAGAAAAAAAAAGAATCTCCTTTTCGCCATTCCCTTTCCCCTGGGTAACTACAGTTAAATATTTCCAACTATTTCCTCTCTCATCTCCAAGAGATTTTCTAGGCACCTAAAGTTGCCATTAGTATAACTCTTCTGATTATTCTGTGATGTAGTTAGAGTTTTCTCTGACCTTGCTTGGGTTGTTCACCAAATCAATTAGCACTCCCCGTCCTCTGGGGGTGACCATGTCCTGGGTATTAAAAACTGTTCTTCTCCAAACTGAAAGGTGGTGAAGATGCTCCAAGTGGAAAATGCACTAGAACAGGTGTTAGGAAACTCAGGTTCCCGCCTGAACTTGCTTTCCTTCTCTTCTGTGCTTCAAATCCCTCTTCATCAAAATTAAGCCAGTGATGTTTAGTAGACCTGAGTCTGATTGCTGTGAAAATACTTACAAGAGGGCTTCATAGATGAAAGATAGTTTTATTGTGATTAGAGGAAGCAGGGCAACCTACTAAATGTAAAACCAGCTGTATTAGTCTATAGCAAGTGGGAGAAGACTCCATTCAAACTTGTTTAAGTAAATAACAAATAATGTATTGGCTAATATAATTGAGTAACACATGGCTAATATAAGTGAGAACACATAGCTTCAGGAACAGCTGGATCCAGGTGCTCAAATGAGGTCACTGGGAATCTTTTGCCCTCCATATCTTGTCTCTGTTTTCCTTTGAGTTGCCTTTAGTTTCAGGCAGTCTTCCCCTAAGCAAGATGGCCACATTCTATGAGTTTAGCAACCCAGAGAAAAGAGGACATCATTCCTCAACAATTCCAGCAAAGTTCCCAGAATTGGGCCCCACTCAACCTGAGTCCAGTTTCTGAACGCTGAGGGCAGAGGGATAGCATGTTGTGATTGCCCAGGGGGAGGTCACATGTCTGCACTTAGAACTGGAGAGCAGGGCAATGACCTGAAGGTGCAGTAGAAATGAGAAAGCAGAAGAAAGAAAAGAAAATCAGGAGATGAATGGATGCCAGGCAGGCAAGATAAGCACCATTTATTGCAGAGGACTACAAATGGAAATGAGGAAAATAAATGTGTGGGCCATTAGTAAACTGAAATATACTACACAAGCATAAGAGGTTACGTCTCCAGCCCTCAACAGGGCCTAGAATCCAATCCCAAGGAACCGTCTGTGCTTACATGGTCTCACCTAGGAGGCTCCAAGCTCTCTGAGATAAGGGCTGGGTTATTTCTGGCTCCAAGTCTCCACAGCCCTGTGACAGTCTCCCCACCGAGGAAGCTCCCCTCCTAAGAGCCAGCGGAGGTGTGGACACAGCTAGAGTTCTGGCAGGGTTAGAGAAATGGTATCTACCCAGCCTCCAAGCTTGGAAGACGAGACTGCAAGCCCAGCAACGGGCAGAACTTCAAAGGTGACACCTTGCTCAGCAAGGAGCTATGATTAGCAGTTAGATGAGAGGGATCTGAATTGGTCAAGAAAATGAAAGGAAATCTGCATTGTACTGAAACGAAAAGAGGTGAGCAGAGCCCATGAAGGGATGCTGTGCCAACCCTGGGCATCCTGGGTGGCACCAGTTTCTCCCAGAGACATGATGAGTCCTGAGCTCCCTGGACAACCAGTAAGGGCAAGCTCTGGCCTTCTGGAGAGGGACAAGGACAAGTCCTTGAGAGGTGGCTGTGGTTTCTGCATTTGTGTCCCTGGGGCCTGGAATGAAGGAGGCACACCAGCCCCGACCCCGTGAAAGGGAAATGGTGAAGTGACTTGGAAAGAAGTCAGAGGGGGGGCTCAGAGATTTCCCCAATGGACCTGGTAAGATCTCAAGAGGAGCTTAAAGTTGTCTGATGATTCTCAGACTCTGGGATTCCACCAACTAGAAAATCTCTCTCCTGAAAAGAAGCAATACAAAGAAAAAACTGGAAGAGCCTACAAAAGGAGGCTGTCATTTTGATTTGTCCAGTGAAACATTTAAAAGCAAAAAATGAGACATTCTAGTCATAAAAATATAACACGTCACATCCTCAAAATAGAAAGAAAATAAAAATAACAGACCATTCTTTAAATTGGACCAGTGTACGGGCACACCTTGGAGATATTGTGGGCTTGGCTCCAGATCACCACAATAAAGCAAACACAGGCAGACCTCATTTTATTGCTTTGCTTTATTGTAGTTTGCAGATACTGTTTTTTAAAAAACAAATTAAAGGTTTGTGGCAATCCCATGTTGAGCAAGTTTATTGGTGTCATTTTCATGTCTCTGTGTCACAGTTTGGTAATTCTCTAATGTTTCAGCTTTTTTCATTACTATTATATCTGTTATGGAGATCTGTGATCAGTGATCTTTGATGTTATTCATAATTGATTTGGGCACCACAAACCGTGCCCATATAAAATGGTGAACCTAATGTATAAATGTTGCCTGTGTTCTGACCTCAACCTATTGTTCCCCCACCTACCTCCCTCTACTTGGGCCTCCCCATTCCCTGAAACACAACAATATTGAAATGGGGCCAATCTGCAATCCAACAATGGCCCCTAAGTGCTCAAGTGAAAGGAAGAGTCGCATGGCTCTCGCTTTAAATCAAAAGCTAGAAATGATGAAGCTTAGCGAGGAAGGCATGTCAAAAGCTGACAGAGGATGAAAGCTAGGCCTCTTGCAACAAACGCTTGGCCAAGTTGTGAATGCAAAGGAAAAGTTTTTAAAGGAAATTAAAAGTGCTACTCCAGTGAACACACGAATGATAAGAAAGCAAAACAGTCTTATTGCTGATATGGAGAAAGTTTGAGTGGTCTGGAAAAAAGATCAAACCAGCCACAACATTCCCATCTATCAAAGCCTAATCCGGGGCACGGCCCCAACTCTCTCCAATTCTATGAAAGCTGAGAGACGTGAGGAAGCCGCAGAAGAAAAGTTTGAAGCTACCGAGAGGTCAGGAGGTTTAAGAAAAGTGGCCATCTTTACAACATAAAAGTGCAAGGGGAAGCAGTAAGTGCTGATGGACAAACTGCAGCAAGTTATCCTGGAGATCTAGCTAAGATCGCTGATGAAGGTGGCTGCACTTAACAATATATTTTTTAATGCAGACGAAACAGCATTCTATTGAGAGAAGGTCCCATCTAGGACTTTCATAGCTACAGAGGAAAAGTCAATGCCTGGCTTCAAAGCTTCAAACAACAGGCTGAATCTCTTGTTAAGGGCCAATGCAGCTGATGACTTTAAGTTGAAGCCAATGCTCATTTACCATTCTAAAAATCCTAGGACCCTTAAGAATGATGTTAACTCTACTTTGCCTGTCTCTATGAATAGAATAACATAAAAGCCTGGATGACAGCATGTCTGCTTGCAGCATGGTTTGCCGAATATTTTAAGCTCACTGTTGAGACCTACTGCTCAGAAAAAAAGGTTTCTTTCAAAATATTACTGCTAATGACAGTCCACATGGACACCCAAGAGCTCTTATGGAGACATACAAAGAGATTAACATTGTTTTCATGCCCACTAACACAGCATCCATTCTGCAGCCCATGGATAAAGGACCAATTTTGACTTTCAAATTGTATTATTTAAGAAATGCATTTCATAGGGCTGTAGCTATCATAGGTAGTGATTCCTCTGATAGATTTGGCAAAATAAATTGACACACTTCTGGAAAAGACTCACCATTCTATGAATGCCATGAAGGACATTCATAATTCACAGGAAGAGGTAAACATATCAACATTAATAGGAGTTTGGAAGAAGTTGATTCCAGCCCTCATCAATAACTTTGAGAGGTTCAAGATTTCAGTGGAGGAAGTCACTGCAGATGTGGTGGAAATAGGCTGGGTGTGGTGGCTCATGCCTGTAATCCCAGCACTTTGGGAAGCCAAAGTGGATAAATCACCTGAGCACAGGAGTTTGAGACCACCCTGGGCAACATGGTAAAACTCATCTCTACTAAAATACAAAAATTTAGCTGGGCATGGTGCACACACCTGTACTCCCAGCTACTTGAGAGGCTGAGGCATGAGAATTGCTTGAACCCCAGAGGCAGAGGTTACAGTGAACTGAGATTGTGCCACATCACTTCAGCTTGGGCTACAGAGTGAGATTCTGTCAAACAAACAAAAAAGGATGTGTGGAAATATCAAGAGCACTCAAACCTGTAATCCCAGCACTTTGGGAGGCTGAGGTGGGCGGATCACAAGGTCAGGAGTTCAAGACCAGCCTGACCAACATGGTGAAACCTGTCTCTACTAAAAAAACAAACAACAACAACAACAAAATAGCCAGGTGTGGTGGCAACCGCCTGTAGTCCCAGCTATTCAGGAGGCTGAGGCAGGAGAATCGCTTGAACCTGGGAGGTGGAGGTTGCAGGGAGCCGAGATCATGCCATTGCACTCCAGCCTGGGCAACAGAGCGAGATTTCATCTCTAAATAAATAAACAGCAAGAGAACAAGAATGAGAAGTGGAGCCTGAAGATGTGACTGAATTGCTGCTCTCTCATGAGAAAACCTATATGGATGGGGAGTTGCTTCTTACAGATGAGCAAAGAAAATGGTTTCTTGAGATGGAATCTACTCCCGGTACAGATGCTATGAACGCTGTTGAAATGACAAGAAAGGATTTAGAATATTATAGGAACTTAGCTGATAAAGCAGCAGCAGGGATTGAGAGAACTGACTCTAATTTTGAAAGATGTTCTGCTTTGGGTGAAATGCTATAAAACAGCATCGCATGCTACAGAGAAATCTTTCATAAGAGGAAGAGGATGGACTCATCAATGCAGCAAACTTCGTGTTTGTCTTATTTTAAGAAATTGCCACAGCCATCCCAACCTTCAACGACCACTGCCCTGATCAGTCAGCAGCCTTCAACATCAGGGCAAGACCCTCCACCAGCAAAAACACTACAACTCGCTACAGGAGCAAACGATCATTAGCGTTTTTTAGCAATGAAGTATTTTTAAATTAAGTTATGTACATTCTTTTAGACATAATGGTATTGCACACTTTATGGCCTACATGCAGTAATGGTGTAAACATAACTTTTATACGTACTGCGAAACCAAAAAATGCATGTGACTTGCTTTATTACGATATTGGCTTTATTGTGGTGTTCTGGAACCAAGCACGCAGCATCTCCAAGACATGCCTACAGCTTTTATGAAACTCTTCATCGACTTTACTTTCCTCATTTTGCAGTGGGCCAGTGGTCACAGTCTGACCTGAGTCCCACTACTGGTGTTTGGCAAAAAGTTTCGTGCAGCCTGAGAGTCATGAGTTCAAATCTTCATTTTGCCATATCCTAGTTGCCAAATCGCAAGCCACCCCGACCCCCCGTTTCCTCATCTATAAAATGGGGACAGTAATTCCTATCTTGCAGGGAGTCTGTGCATGCATTCGCTGATATTTCCTGAGCATTTCCTGTGTGCCTGGCACTCTGCTAGATGCTGGAAAGGCAACCTTGAAATGAAACGCACAGTCCTAGTTGAAAAGAGATGAAATTATGCAAAAGTGTATACCATTAAGTATTAAACAACATGTTTAAGTGCTTTGAGGAAGTACAAGCTGTTAGGAGGATTCAGACTCTGGGGTGAGCTGCCCACTGATCACTCCTACACATGGTAAGGATTAATCATTTGTGATTTTCTCACCTCCGCAAACTGTATTATTTAACATATTTTTCTTTAAATGGACTCTTTTTCCTCCTTAAATAAATTGAGCCTTGCTCTAAGAAATGCTACTAATTTGTGTATTTTATAGGTTATCTTTCTAGATATTTTTCCTAACACACACTAAAATGAACACATCAGTAAATAAAGAAAGGTCCAAAGCTCACTTTGGACAGTAGAGAGATAATCTTCACATGAATGTCTAGTACACAGTCGGCTTTCTCAAAGTGTGAGTCCCCTCTCTTCTGACCATCTGCCCTGGGAAAAAAGTGATCATCATTTATAAAGCCTGGTATCCCCAGCTCTTCTCTCCAAAAAACCCCTCCTTTACCCCAGAAGAAAGGAAAGTCAAGCTTAACTCAACCTCAACCCAGCTTACTGACATAGCATTAGAGTTAAAACCAACTTGGCTTTGCACCTTGGCTTAAACGTATGGTAAAACCCAGAAGTGCCAATCCCAGAGCCAGAGAAAAACGCTTTTATCCAACTCTACTCAGTGCAAAGTCTATAAATCAAGAACCCATCAAATACATACACACATGCACACACGCAACACGTTCATACTCAGATACACACACAAACACACACTTAAGCACTTACACATATTCACACAGACTCTGACACACACACATTCATATACTCACACACACAGCATGCTTATTCACGCACACCCACACACTGGCACAATACATTCATGTATTCACACACACCCTTTCTTGAGCAGTTAAAGACCATTTCAACTTTTAAAAACGTCTTAATTTGGTTTAATAGCATTTCAGGTTTCACAGAAGGGGGGCAGGTGTAGGTCAAATAAATTTAATGCTGCCTTAAAAAATAAGTGGAAACTGTGGCCCTGGCACGCAGGGATGGCAAGTGTAACACTGGCAGAGAAGGGGAAGGTAACCTCAGAGAGTGAAGGGGCCAGTGATTTTGCAATACTGACGTACTCTTTTTGCATATGAAATTCATAGAAATTTTTTGCTCTGCCACAAAGAAATCATGCTCTGTACCATTAATTTTTAAACAAGTGGTCATTTCAGTTGATCTTTTGTTTCCTTCTTTTTGAAAAAGACACAGTTTCAAGAAATACTTTACTTTTCTCTTAACTGCACCCCCAGAGAATTGGGAGGGAAAATGCCATGATGGCAAGTGACATTGAGCCCCAGGTCCGGGGGTACTAGAGGGAGGGGTGGGGACTGGGGTGAACTGATGAAGACATGCTCTGGCTAAAGGGAGTGGCTGTGACTGAGACCCTCAATTGTCACCATGCAGGAATGCACAGCTCATTTGGCAGATCTCCCAATGGTCCCAGAGAAGCCAGAAATCTGGGTTTTTATATGGAATCTCCTAATTTTTAAATGCCGGCAACTCATTCAAATCAAAACAATCTCAGGCCAAAGAAAGCACATCTGTGGGGTAGAGGTGGCTGCGGCCTGCCCGTTTGTGACCTCTGATGAAGGACGAAGAAAATGGGCCTGGAATCAAGCTATCTGGGTATCACCAAGGCTGGCAGACCAACTCCTTCTGTGGGGCTCCTCCTTAGCCAGTCCGAGCCTCAGTTTCCCCATCTGTATAATGCAAGGACTGGCCTAGATAACATCCGCGCTCTGCCACCCAGGCCTCTCTGAAAGGCACTAAGTGGAAAGAACGGCGTATCCAGGCCGTGAAAGGGGCATAATTTGACACCGTTTCAAAAACCGGGAATTCAACGAGAAATGTTTCTCTTCCCCGGCTGAGGTTTTTGGAGGCAGTGGGCGTGTTTTCTGAAAAAACACAACACATCAAGTCAGGAATTTCATCAGGAAAAACGTGGCAGCCCTGAATGGGCTCACATCTGGGGATCTGCTTGTTGCAAGTACACACTGTTCCGCCTGCCACAGACAACAGCTCAAAGCTGGAGACACTGCTGTGAGGCTGATGCGGCTCAGACTGGGAGCAGTAACTGCCCCAGACTGGCCTCCTGGTGAGCTCGGCAGAAACACAGATAGAGGCCTCCCATCTCCAGTAGAGAAAAGAAAAGGCCAAACTGCAAAGCTCTCAAGTACGATGTCTCAAGCACGGTCCCTTGTCCCCACACCTGCAGCTTTGAAGGCAGGTCAGCCTTTGCCTGAAGCTGAACCCAACTTTCTAATTCCTGCTCTCAAACAATCATGGTCATGATTCCCTCCATGTGCTGCGTGTGACGATGGGGCTGGCACAGGGCTGAGTGCCTCAGTGCATTATCTCCTTGAATCAGAGAGAGGAACTCTTCTTACTCCATGATATGGTTTGGCTGTGTCCCCACCCAAATCTCATCTTGTATTGTGGTTCCCAAATCCCCATGTGTGTGGGAGGGACCAGGTGGAGATAATTGAATCATGGGGGCAGTTTTCTCCAACCTGTTCTCATGACGATGAATTAGTTCTCACGAGATCTGATGGTTTTATAAGGGGCTTCCCCCTGTGCTGGGCACTGATTCTTCTCCTTCCTGCTGCCACATGAAGAGGGATGTGTTTGCTTCCCCTTCTGCCATAATTGTAAGTTTCCTGAGGTCTCCCCAGCCATGCTGACCTGTGAGTCCTCTTTCCTTTTTAAATTACCCAGTTGGGTATGTCTTTATTGGCAGCGTGAAAATGGAGTAATACACTCCCACTCCACAGATGAGAAAACTGAGGCTCTGGTGGGGAAGCCATCAAGTGGTGAAATCTGGATTTAAGCCTATGTCCACACAAAAATCAAAGCCTTCTATGCCACTGACTACTATTTTTTTAAGTGTGAGTTCTACTATAAAATATTCACCTTCATGAGGTTAATCCAACAAATGTATCAGGGAATAATGCAGGCGACAGATCCACTGAGCGGACCTAACCTGTGCCTGGCATTTTAACCGCTGGACAGCTCTTTAGTAATGAGGGACAGGTCTCTGTTCCTAGGTGGTTTCTTTTGCAGACTACCATCACCATTTCCTCAAAACAAAGAGGAGAAACGGGACTCAGAGAGCCAAGAAAACACAGTATGACAGCAGAGTTGTAAAGGGGTGGGAGGCCTGGCCTGGCCATGTACCAGAAGGGCAATCTTGGGCACACTGATTAACCTCAAGTCTCTGTCACATTCTCTCCAAAATGGGCATAATAAAATGGACAGAAGGAGATGATGGTGCATTCAAGCACCTGGCTCAATGCCAGGTCTACATAAGGTCCTCCTATCTCCCTTCCCAACCTGCTCCTCCCTCTGACTTCCCCATTTCAGCAAAGGGCAGCTCCGTCCTCCCAACTGCTCAGGCCAGAAACCTTGGAGTCACCTTGGACTCCTCTCCTCATATCCCTTTCCAGGGCCAATCCCTCAGCAAATTTCACTGGCTCTATATTCAAAACATATCTAGAATCCAACTCTTCCCCCGATCCCACTGCCACCACCTTGGTCCAAGTCACTGTCACTTCCCTGCCTGAGCAGTCTCCTAACAGTTTTCCTGCCCCACCTTCTGACCCCACAGTCTGTTCTCTTGGCAGCCAGAAAGATTCTGCTCTACTTAAGGCAGATCCTGTCCCTCCCCTGCTCAGATCCCATTCCTCCAGGGTCTCCCACCTCACTCAGCTTAGAAGCCAAAAATCTGACCCTGGTCTCCAACACCCTACATTATCTGCCCCTGGCTACTTCCCTAACCACGTTCCCTGCCCCTCTCCTCTCACTCAGCCCCAGCCACAATGAACTCCTGGCCATTCCTGAACACACCAGGCACAACCCCACTCAGAATCTCTGTGTGGGCTCTTCTGCCAGATAGTTTCAGGGAGGCCTTGCCTGCCAGTGATGTGCTGCAGCCAGCCTGTACCAGCCTGCAAGAAACAATTGTTAAATGTGCATGAATGCTGTGAAGTCCTTGTTAAAAAAAATTGATAGCTTGAAAGCGGCCATGGTGGGGGTATTTACACCGCTGTAAGTGGCAGAGGCTACAAATCAGGGCCTTAATTTCCAGAGAACTAGTTTACCAGCATGCCATCACAGTGGCCAACCTATTTAAAATTAAAATTAAAAATTCCTCTTTCCTGTTCTACCTCAATGTTTCCCATCAGCCTCCCTTGCCCCCACTTAATTTTTCTTCATAGAAAGGCCAAGACTCTCTGTCTTACTATTTGCTTTCTTATTGTCTATCTTCTTTTCCCCCAAAACAAAAGCTCCATGAGGGTAAGGACTTGTCAGTTTTGTACACAGCTGTTTGCCAAGTGCCTGGAACAGTGGCTGCCTCAAAGAGGTGTTCAATAAACATGTGTTGAACAGATGAATGGTGGCTGTTACAGTTATGGGAAACCTTTACATGGATGGTATTTCAGACACTTGACAGGACTTGTAATAGTGGGGGAAGGCCAAAAAGAAAAAAAAATATCACCTCATACACAGTACTAGCCTAGGAAAAAATGATATTCCTCCCTGAACATCCATGCCTTTGAGTTTCCATGGTAGACCATGGTTAGGAGTTGCAAACATGTAATGGGCAACGTTTCGAAATTCACTAAGCCTCAGCTCACAGAATCAGAGCTGCAGGAGACATAAGAGACAAGCGGGGTCACTTGGTTCTTCTGTTCACTGTCCAACAAGCCCAACCACTGCCCATGCTCCACCTTCTATTTGCAAGATTATGTATTGATACATAACAATTGTATATATTTATGGGTGGTGTCCATGTGATATTTTGATACATTCATATAATGTGTGATGATCAAATCAGGGTATTTAGGATATCCGTCACCTCAAACATTCAACATTGCTTTGTGTTGGGAACATTTCAATCTTCTCTTCCAGCTATTTTGATATACAACATACTGTTAACTACAGTCACCCTACTGTGCTATTGAACATTAGAACTTTTCTTTCTACGTGACTGTATGTTTGTACTCACTAACCAACCTCTCCTCATCACCCCCACCTTCCCAGCCTCTGGTAACCCTCATTCTACTCTCTACCTCCATAAGATCTACTTTTCCAGCTCCCACACATGAGTGGGAATATGAGATATTTGTCTTTCTGTGTCTGGCTTATTTCACTTAACATAATGACCTCCGGTTCCATCCATGCTACTTACAAAATTTTTGCAAGGAGCATCCACCATGGCCTTGCTCAGCTAAGAGTTAAATTCTCCAAAGACTCTTTAAAATAGTTTAACCTCTCATTCAACACTGAATTCTTTCTATAACATCTCAGACAGGCAGTCATAAACAGCCTCAACGGTTGGCAAGTCCACTTAGGACTAACCCAAAAATCAGCCAACTCATAACCTCTACTGCCAATGCTGGGCCTGCCCAGGCACCATGCAGAAAAACAGCTTTCCTCACTTATGGTAACTCTTTGTACAACCTGGTGGTGAGTGTCTGGAGCGCAGGGACCTATTTTCTTCTAGATGGTGCACGAGCTCCACATGGACTTGTTCAATGCCATCCTAGAGTGTAAAGGGCAGACCTCCACACACACAAAATTATCTAGCTCTAAATCTTAATAGTACCAAAGTTGAGAAACACTGGTTTACCTGAAGACAGATGCTTCCTCCTTTTTGTAAATACCAAGGATCAACTCAATTTATACTTCATTTTCATACTTCTGATCTAGATCTGGATATAAGATTCATTTTCTCTCTTAAATCTACTGTAGAACAGCCAACAGCATGATCCCAATGGTAAATGATAGCTAACTTGAACCTCAGTGTTGGAGAGGCTATACAGAGAGGTGAGGACTTGGGTGAACTAACTTATCCACCTAAAAGGGACAGACATTTCCCAGCCCGTCAATGGCAGTCATGTGGGAATGTGGGCACAGTACTCACAGATCTTGTGATGTTTTAATGGGAGCCAGAAATCTGCATTTTTGTGTGAAAGATCCAGATCTTCAAAAGTTGGCTCTGTTCTATTTTTTAAATGATCTGCAGACCAAACAAAACACATCTTGGCTGCCAGTGTGCAAGCTCTGTGTGTCCCCAATGTTACTGTCATGTCCCTAGATGGAACATGAGAAAGTTCAATAAAGGCAGTAATGGGAGCAAAAGCTCAGAGCAGAAAAAGAAATATAGGCTGACCATCAGGGGCCCGGGAATGTGTGGATCTCCAGGGTCACCCTTCTACTCCTGGTGATCCAGATTCATCTCCCACTTATCCTCTGAAGCCCAGTGCCTGTCCTATGCTTGGCTGGAGTGCCCCAACTTTTGTACCAGAGACCATGAAAAGAGATGATGATATGGTTTGGATGTGTGTCCACACCCGAGTTTCATGCTGAAATGGAATCTCCAGTGTTGGAGGTGGGGCCTGATGGGAGGCGATTGGATCAAGAGGGATCGGCTTTTCCCCTGTGGTGCTGTTCCGGTGATAGAGGTCTCATAAGACCTGGTTGTTTACAAGTGTGTGGCACCTCTTTCCTCTCTCTCTCTCTTTCTCTTGCCCCACCATGTAAGACGTGCCTGCGTCCACTTCGCCCCCACCATGATTGTGGGTTTCCTGAGGCCTCCCCAGAAGCTGAGCAGATGCCAGCATCATGCTTCCTATACAGCCTGTGGAAGTGTGGGCCAATTAATACTCTTCTTTGCAAATTGCCCAGTCTCAGGTATTTCTTTATAGCAGCGAAAGAACAGACGAATACAGATGACCCGCCCTTAAGATGAACATCCTTACTTGAAATAAGTAAGACCAACACCCTTACTTGAAACAGAAGATAATCTTCTATGGGGAAGAACATGTGGAGGGCAGAATAGTAGCAGGTCTTAAAAATACTGACCCAGTAAGAATGTTTGAGGAGAAAAGTAAAAAGTGCACACAAAGAGTATAACATGGTGCCTGGAAAAAGTACAAATTTCATAAACAGTACTGTAGTCCAGGAGGAGAGGGGTGGAGAAGGCATACCTATAGGTACAGCTTTGGGGGCTCTAAGGAACCCATCCACACCCACTTCCAGAAAATGCTGCCGACTTCATTTTGGAAATCTACCTTTCGCTCACTCCATCCACAGCTCCACAGGTGCCACAGTACAGAAACCTCCTGAACAGAGATTGATTAAGAGATGAGTACATGACCTGCATCCGAACTCTTGAACCAGCTGTACCTGAAACCAGCACTTTTCAGAACTTTTTATTTCCCAAGACAATAAATTGTCTTTTTTCTTAAACCAGCTCAGAAGTCAGTTTTTTGTTACTGACACCTGGAGCAGTCTCCACAGCTAAGGTGACCACTGGCTGGGATTTTGCTTAATCTCAGCTTTGAGGCTGGGGAGGCTGATGATGATTTTAGTATCATAAACATGGGCATCTCAGGTCTTAAAACGCTCCTGGAGTTTTCCTTACTGCCTCCCACCTGAACCCCCATTGAATTCCTCAAGTTTCCAATCTCCTCTTGTAGAAGGCTTCAAAGCCCTCTTTCCCCTTTCTGTCTGTAGCCACTGGAAACCATCACCCCATTCCTTGCAATGGGAACACAAGAAGTTCTTTGCCATTCTAAACAGTGGCTGACAACCATTTATGAGACCTGCAAACATTTCACCACTCTTAAATCAACCCCAGATGACATAATCATCATCATCACGAAACTAATGAAAACCCGAAGGAGCAGAGATTTGGACCATCTTGCCTTTCCCCATGATGAGCGGAGATCAGGAAAAAGTCCTGAGAAAGACATAAAAATGAAGCAAGCTGATTGCTCCTTGGAAGAATTCTCAGCCTCATCCCCATGAGATTCAAGTCCTACTTTTTCCTGGAAACAATTTTTAGCATCTCTTGGCATGCTTTCTGGTCAGGAATTGGTAAAAAAAAAAAAAAAAAAAAAAAAAAGAAAAAGAAAAAGAAAAAGAAAGAAAGAATGAAAAGAAAATGTGCGGGAGAGAAGCTTAATGTCTTTTCACTGAAATTGATTTCCAGGGTCTGTGTCGATGATTGGGAGAGGGGTCATACACTAGGAGCCTGGAGGTGTATTTCTGGTGGTTCCTCATAGTGATTTTAAAAGCGGGACATTTCTCACAAAAATTCGGATTTCGAAAAATCAGAACACCTGGCACCATGGAGACCATTCCTGAACAGCACTGGGTGGAGTCCCTGCTGATGAATTAGTATACCTACTTCATTATTTCTTACCTGTTTGGGCTCTCTGGGTACCTACGGCTGCAGTCGTTGATTTCAGATGTAGGCTCTGTGTACATTGAAAAATCATTTTTAAACTATAATCATTTTGACTCTGGACATGACTGATTGACACAGAATGGCAGCTGGATTCTGAGCAAGGCCCTACCCAAACTGGCCTCATCTTCCCTGCCCTCCCTGTTAACTGGCTGCTCCCAACTCAGGACTTTTGTATTTTCTATCGCTTCCTTCTAGAATGTTCTCCCACGTTCCTTCAGCACTGTGCTCAGTGAGGCCTGCCTCCTCTGGGCATGTTCTAGTCAAACCTTCTCTTGACTTTGTTCTCCTTGGACTTATCATCATTTGATATTCTGCGTCCTTTATATACATATGTGTTTATGTTCTCTCTCCTACTTAACTGTGGCTCCACAAGGGAGGAGATTGTGGTCATTTTTGTTCTTGACTGCATTCCCCACGTCCAGAGTAGGGCCTGGTGGCCAGCTGGTGCTCAATACATATTTTTGAATGAATGAATGAATAAGTGTAGTTTTTATGCTGAAAAGGACATGGAGTAGGAGGCGCAGTGGAGGTGAAACGATGAACACCCAGAAAGTCTGCTCACCTCTCCACTGGAAGCCACATAGATGCTTCTAGAGAAAAACACATTTTCCTCAATGTAGAAAAGGGAACAAGAAATAAAATGAAAATCATCAAACTAGAGCCTAGAGCTGTCAGTTTGATAGACAATCGCTCCAGGGTCATATATATATATATATATATATATATATATATATATATATTTTTTTTTTTTTTTTTTTTTGAGATGGAGTCTCCCTCTGTCACCCAGGCTGGAGGACAGTAACACCATCTTGGTTCACTGCAACCTCTGCCTCCTGGGCTCAAGCAACACTCCTGCCTCAGCCTCCTGAGTAACTGAGACTATAGGCACAGGCCACCACGCCTGGCTAATTTTTGTATTTTTAGTGGACATGGGGTTTCACTATGTTGGCCAGGCTGGTTTTGAACTCTTGACCTTAAGCAATCGGCCCGCTTTGGCCTCCCAAAGTGCTGGGATTACAGGTGTGAGCCAGCACACCTGGCCTCAGGCTTGTTTTTATGTGTTCCTCTCCGCCTCTGACCCATGCCACCCAAGATCCCTCACTCGTCTTGAAACAGGGCGGGGAATCTCCACTCTGCCACGGACTGGCCATGTGGCCACGGACAAGACCCTCCCGCAGGCTGCTGTTTCCTCTCCTAGACAGATTCTTAACACTGATGGCTCTGACTTCTAGGCTGTCTGTTGAGGACCTAGCTTGGTAACTTTCCTTGTGGAGACGTGGAAAGCTTGTCTCTTTGGCTCAGTCTTAAGGCATCTGGAACAACCTGAGCTATTTTCCAGCTTGAGCCTCGCAGCTCAGGTGGTTTTCCCTTCTCTTTCACTCCAAACTATACCAATCTGCATTTGTGTCCTGCAGGATGATATGATTTCTAGACTAATTTTTCTTCCACAAGTTATAATTCGCTTTTAACAATCCCTGTGTGGGGGGGGGTGGTCTTTGATGCATTCGTTATGCAGATTCTGTTATTTTCATGTCATCAATGGGGAAACTGAGGATGGAAGAGGGGAAGGAAGCCCAAGGCTAGTAAGTGGTAGACTGTGGATTTGCACGTGGAGAAACTGGCTTCTGTATTATACTGTACCCTAATGCTAATGGAATACACAAATACATTCTTGTAAGAAACGGAAAAATTATAACTGAGATTTAACATCACTTTTAGTCCCTTCTCATGCCTGTTCTTATTAATTCATTGTGCAAGTAAGTGGGGGCCAAAGAGTTTAATTTTTTCTATGGTGGTTAAAACATCAGGGAAGTCAGGGGTTATGAAGACAAACTCTAGAACTATACTCCCACATACAAAGCCTGGCTCTACCCTATCATTTGCTGGGTGACCTTGAACAAGTCACTTAACCTCTCTGTGTCTTACTTTTCTCATTTAAAATGGTAATAGTAACTACTTTTGTTGTAGAATTATTACGAGGAATAAGTGAGTTAATGCTTCTAATCTTTCGAAACAGATCCTGGCATAAAGTTAGCACTCGGAGATTATTTTTATCAGCATTATAGTCATCCAAAGGTTAGTTATTCTTCTTCCAAAGACACCAGACACAGACTAGATGTGCCCAGACACTAGTGTGCTCTGAGATGACTTTACTGATGTCCCTAAGATACTGCATTTGTTTCATTTTATTTCCCTGAAAACAGAGCCCAGAATTGCAGCTCTGATTAGTAAAAGGTTCTGGGTATTTGGGTGGAATTTGTTGTAGGCAGCCTGCAGGGATGAGTTTTAGAACTAAAATATTTTATTTTAAATGAATAGATCACAGGGAAAACTTCATACCCTCAGATTCGTGTTTCTGAAACTTCCCTCATGAACTCTGCCATGGCTGTGTGCCACTTTTGCTATTAATTACTTGATGGAGTTGGTTTTGAAACCATTTTTGTCTTAAGCAGTAAAAAGTTGTGAAACCATTTGTTTGAAATGCTTTTTATATCTTTTCCAAATGCATAAGATAAAGACAGAACTCTAAAGAAAAAAATATTCATGTACGTTTCAAGTTAATGTGGAAAGGGTGCATATATCATTATAAAGAAGTCTGCCCTTCAGAGACCAGGAGAGTCTTCCAGAATGTCTAAAGTCCCCAAATGGTAGCTACCTGAAGAACAGTAAGGAGTGTGCCCAGGGCAGGTAACTTTCATTTTCACGCCTTTCTTTGAGTACTCCCGGGAGTGGGTCCAATTTCACAGTACCCTCAGAATTTCAGTGTTATTTTATTTAACGTTGTATAACAAATCCGATATAGAAGGTGTCTGCTCCACGGACTGATGAAGAGATTGGGGCTCGGAGGGCTCTTGTGATCTGCCCAAAGACACACAGCAGGTTGGTGATAGAGGAGATTCCCATAGTCCCTCCAGTAGCTGCCCAGCCTCGGACAACTCTGTCCCGTGGTCCTACATCATAGCCAAGGGCCTGGCCTGGTCTAAGGAGGAAGTCACTTCATTCTGGTTGGCAAGAAATGGCAGAGATTCTTGAAGGATTTCATCCAGAAAAGGATTTTGCAACCCACTTAGGTTACTTTTTCCATTTGCTGTTCAAGAAAAAAATCCACTAGTTCTCAATGGAATGTGGGGTAAAAGGCCACAAAAACTTAGGTTCATTGAGAATGAAGGATGCTATTGAAATGTAAGAATAGATCATAAATAACTAGTTGGTCAGGGAAGTCTCTCGAGGCCACCATGATTGTTTGTGACCTTGTTCCAGGAGGGCTGCAGGTTGTGGTGCAACAGGCCCATGCTTTGGGTCAGACAGACCTGGAAAGGAATGCCACCGGACAGCCACCTGATCTGTCCACGTCTCCATTTCCACATTTGTTAAATGGACACATCTATATCACGGAGTTTTTTTTTTTCTCATTTTTTTTTTTTTTTGGATTAAATGAACTTAATGAAAGTGTCTGCTGTCTGGCACATAATAACTCCTGTGAGCTGTTTTTACATCTCCTTCCTCCCTCCTCCAATCTCCTCCCTAAATACTGAGATTTCTTTTTTATTTATAACTCTCAGAGGCATACCTGTGTACTTTAATTTTTCAAAGTCCCAGAAGTCAGGGCAAGTTTCATTCATTAGATAATAGCAGAAGATTAAAACATCCATGGGGATAGCGAACCCTTCCAGATTCCCACCACCACTTTATGCAATAGGTGGACTGTCTCTGTTTTATGAATAGGGAAACTGAGGCAGAGTTAGGACCTAAACCCAGAAATTTGGGATTCCCATTCTGGCCTCACAGTGATATACTCCGCCATCTGTAAAACCTGGTGAAGACGACAATGTTACAACTTAGATTAAGTTTGTTCATATAGCATATCAGATCTGGAAGGTTCTGAGTGGGCACCATTCAAAGCCAGGTGAGAAGGGGCCATGCGTCTTTGGCAGGATCAGGTAGCAGGAGAAAAATGAGAAATATTTTGTTTTTCTTTTTCAATTCATTAAGGCTTGTTGAGGGGAGCAAGAACCTCATTTTTTTCCTTCCCATTACTTCCCTTTTATTTTAGGGGAAACGTGCATTTCAAAGACTGCTCAATAGCAGCGTTGAAGTCTCAAGTTCAATCACAATGTCCCCATTGTGGCTGGGGACTCCCTGGCCTTTAAGCATGGGTTATAAAAATTTGGTCTGAGCCCAAAGTCTGGCTTTAATAGAATATTTTAATTTTGTTTAATGAATATTATTTTAAATCTGTTTGGCAGTTTTAAAATGTGTTCTTTTATTTTTAAATTAAAATTTACTAATGTTCAGTACGTTCTTGGGGGTGGGGGTACAGTAAGAAATGGGGGTGATAATAATACAAGCTACCATTTATTGAGTGCTTACTATGTGCCAAACACCCTGCTCTGCACTCTGTGTGTGCCAGCCGCTCTTTTACGCCTCCTAACCGCCCCAGGAACAGTAACTGCTGTCTCCAATGTCTGGGAAGTTGAGAGAGTCAGGCCCCTGCCCGAGATGGCAGTCCGTGAGTGGCGGACTGACTCAGGCTCACACCAGAGCTGTCTGAGTCCAGGGCCTTTGCTATTGACCACTGCCGGACATTTTCTTGATACATAAAAGGACTCAACTGATCAACAGCTTATAGATACCGCACTGACCCAGCGTGTGGTTCCCCAAAATCTGAATAGCTAGCTTATCGAACATTCAGTGTAGGCAGGCAGCGTAGCAAAGCTAAATGTTTTCCATGTATTGCCTCATTTATATTCTCACAATGGCCCTACGAAAGTTATTTTATTATCATTGTTACCGTTATCATTATCATCCCAAAGAGTCTAAGTAACTTGCTTCGGGTCAAATTCATAAATTAATAATAGCTGTAGCTGACACTGATATAATGCATACCACTTGCCAGGCGTAGTTCCAAACACTTCATATTTATTAACTCAGTCTCCACGACAGCTTTCTGAGGAAGGTGCATTATTCTTCACGCTGCTTTACAGATGGAGAAACTGAGGCACCAAAAAGTCTGGTGACTTGCCCCAAGTTAAATGCAGGAGTAGGTTAGCAGTGAGAGAAACTGCAACCTGAGCTGCCCGGTCCTGCACTCATCCTCTTCATCTCAAGGCTGAAAGTCAGCGCCCAGGCTTAAGTTCAGGGAGTCTGATTCTCCACATTCCTCCTCATTCTGCAGCACTTACTGAGAGAAGCAGAGAGTTGCTGTCAGCCTGAGTGAGCCTGGGGCACTGGTAAGTACCATATGCCTAATGCGGTTTTAGGTGCAGAAGCCGGGGCACTGCTTTTGCTGAACCAGGCATGGCTTCTGTGAGTGAGGGTCTACAGAGGGAGGTGGTGTTCGAACATTAGAAAGCTCAAAAAGTCATGTCAACACCCTCTACACCCTCAGGAAAGAAGAGCCATGGGATACTGGTGAGAACACACTGGGATCCTCCTACCGGAGATGCTGGATTTGGTCCTTCTCACCTCTGGCTCTCCAGTAAATAGCCCAGAACACAGCTAAGTAAGTGTTGTTAAGTAAATGGATGAAGGCATAAGGCACCTGTAATTTCTCCCCATCACTGTGCAATGTGGCAAGCACATCAGAGACACTTGATAAATAATAAATCATTGAAATGGTATATGAAATGTCCCAAGTCCATGTCCGTTCTGGTCTACAAAGATTGTCTTGTCATATCGCAACAGCTTAGAGGTCAGACATTTTTTTCCATAAAGGGCCAGGCCGCATGGTCTCTGTAGTAGCTGTTGAACTCCGTGGTTATAGGGCAAAAGCAGCCATGGGCAAAGGCTCAGGCCACTAATTGCAGTGATGCCACGACTACTTCCATAGGTCCAGCTCGAAACATTCATTCATTTCTATAAAAGCAGGTTCAAAATCTTGTGAGAATCTGCTGATGTCTCTTACTTTCTCAACCTGATTTTTCTACCTGACCATTGATAAATATCTATAAGGTAATGAAAGTAGAGAATGACTTTAAAGGGACCTTCTTGTTATGCCAAGGGAGCAGGTTGGATATTCTAGTGGTTAGGAATCAGAACTGGGTTTAATCCTGGCTCTGACACAAGCCATGTGACCCTGGACAAGTTATTCCCAGACTCACTTTCCACATCTGTAAAATAGGAATTACCATAGCAGCACATTCCATTTAATGCTATTTGGAGTCAAAACGTATAAAGTATTTCCACAGCACAGTGCCTGGCACATAACAAGTATTCAATAAAACCTGTGATTCCCAAACAAGTCTTACAACTGTTTTTTTAAAAAACAAAAGAAAATCCCCAAAACTAATTCACTAAAAACAAGCACAAAGGAATGACAGTAAGGCCACATGAAGATATTTTCAAAATCAGGTTCCTCAAGGCACTCTGGGGGTCCCACAGTGTTAGAAAAATTCTCCACTCTAGATGAAACCACCAGCAACACCCCCCCACCTCTCTGTGCTTATCCCCCACCAAAAAAAAAAGCCCGATTCTGTGTCCTTTTGTCACTCTTTCTTGTGGGTGCCTGAGCAACGCAGAGACGTTTTGAGCGTTTTAGACATTTGCTGAGTTTAAGGCATTCTTTCTCCCCTCCTGCCCCCCTTCTCTCCACACCCCAGCCATTAACTCCTCCAGGGAGTGTGGTCTATTTAGCAAGAGAAGGGCACTGGTCAGCTTGGGCCCATCGCAGACCGGAGGTGAATCATCTTCGGGGCTCCAATCTTTTTCACGTCTGGATGGGGCTAAAACTCTGTTGACAACACAGGCACGAGTCACAACTTGTTACACCACGTGACCTGCCGAGCAGCGGAGGCCTCCCTCTACTCTAAGAGTCACACAAAAGGTGAGAGGTGCACAATCCTCCTCTGGGCTCCTTCCTCTCCACCTCCTTCCCAACCAAGAGGGACATGCAGACCTTTGCTGGAGAGATCAGTGTTTCTGGAACACCCTGAAACAAAAGTCCTGATATGTGCAAATAATACACACCCACAAAAGAAAATAACCTCTTTGTGCTGACACCCTGTCTCTCTGAAGAGGAGGTTTTCTCCCTATGTGGAATTTCCATCAGCAACTGGGTTGGTACCAAACTCAGGATGTAGTGGACACGCTCTCCGACTCTGTATTCCAGGAAGCTGCCAATCAATAAAGATTTAGAGGTGTGTACTTATGCCTTGCATCTCAGATGCTAGGAAACATAGTAGGAACAAAAATTGTTTTGGACACCATGAATACCTTAATCCACAAAGTGACTACAGGGAGGAAATGGGAGGTGAAGAAACTGACCAGAAGGAGCATTTTCATTTCATTTCATTTTCAGCCTCTGATTTCTGCATATGCAAGCACCAGGTAAGAAACATCTGCTTTGGAGTAAGGGATGGCCCCCAGAACCTGCTTTTTCTCTGAAACAATGAGAGGGAGCCATGCGGAGTGAACCAGAATGTCAGGCTTCCCATCTCCCCTTACCACAAGGACACCTTCAGAACCCAAGTCAAATCGAGATCTTTCAACCATGGGGTCAGAAACCCGCTTTCTGTGTCCACTTCAACCAAACACGTCTAACAGGCAGGAATTTAGAGTTGGCCGAGGTAACGAGAACTAGTGGTTTTCACCCTGTTTTGGTGACCTTCATCAGGCTTATTTATGCGCTTCAAGCTCATGACCTAATACATGTTGGTTTGGCTTCTCTTCCCATAATAGCAGCCTGTAAAAAGCTTTTGAGAATTCCCCGTGTTTTCTCATTTTGGGTCAAGAAAATAAAATCGATATCTAAGTAACCTTAAAAAAATGGCCTGCACAATCTAAAAATTTGGCATGTTTCCACTAGGACTAAGGATATCTCTAAAAGCCTCAAAGATCATCAAAATGAAGTCCAACATTTGCCGTTTTTAAGGTGAGATGGTTGGTAACAGAGTATGTGAGCATTAGCTAAGCGGAGCTTTTTGACATAAGTCAAACAATGACATTTAAAACTCACGTTAAAGCAATCACTGTGTGGAATGTTTCCGTGTTTTTCTCATTTCTTAAACAGAAGTGTATATGTTTTCAGCATAGTTTCTTGGTGTAATTTTCTTTCTTGACAAACCCACATCTTACCATGAAACCCAAAGTATGCACGCTGCAGAAGAATAATGGTCGAAACAGACCCGGCTGTCTCTGGCATGATTTTCCTTTACAAAATTAAAATGTCTTTTGGCTAATACACTGTATATTTCAGTTATGAAAGACTGTTCTTGGGAGACGAATAGAAAAGAAAGGGGAGCTGACAGATTTAGCTGATGCGAGACAAAAATAAGTTGCCATGTACAGTAGTCAAACCCTCCAGTTCCTCATTCTTTGGGGAAAAATATGTTGATTTTATCATTTTTCCCTTAGTTACATTTGCCGAGAGTTGACAGTTCTCCTTGGAATGACTGCAAGTAGATATGTTCGTATCTGTTACATCTGGGAACACAGACGTTTAGAAAATGTAACTTTACTAGATACTCAAAAGGAAAAAGGAAGAAGAAAGTCCAACGCCATTGAAATTACACACATTTTCATGTTACTGACACAAAACTATGGATACTAAATGACAAAAGAGTTTCTAACCTTTATGACATACTTTGTTCATTTTTAAAGATGTTTAAATTGGCACTGTGGCATATCTAAGTTCCTGTTTTACATTTCTGCGTACATCTGAAGGCAGCGGCAGACTTTTCAAAAATGCATGAGCAGGCACATCTGTGTTCTGACTACTATCATCCAAAGGCGATGACAGCGCTGACAAAGCCCCGGATCCTGCCAAATTTTGTCCCAAAGACGCGTCTCTCAGCCCCCACTGACCCACAGCCTGCTGGTTCAGATTCAGGCAACCAGTGGCCTCCCTTAACGTTCAAAGAGGCAAAGATAAATCATTCCAGCTACCTGACTCTCCGCACCACCTGTTCCAAATTATTCTATGCTCTCCAAATGTAACCCCGAAACAACACCCACCCATAGTGATCCGGCACCTTCCAGTAAACTTGACTTGGGCTGCGTCGTCCGTAATGTTTTAGGGCCTTTCCGCTGCCGGTAAATTTATTGACTCTTTTTAGGACCTGAAATGCGTAGCGTTAGTATCGAAGGAATAAATCAAATTAGTCCTTAAATAAAGGGTCATTTTCCTTTACAGAACCATACCCAACCTGCGAAGGGTCATGGCTCACAGAGGTTTGTATTTGTGTTTCTAAATATTTAATATGATTTTGTTTCCCTATTTCAAACGGCCGTGGCGAAAAAAACGTCAGGGGAGGTTCAGAAAATAACTGTGCTCTGCGCATTTAAAACCATCCAAATTCAGCGTTTGCCTCCAAAGGAAATGATAGCAGAAGTGTTTTGAGCCAGAGCTTGTATTGCACATGGATAAGGCATATTTTGCAGAGAAGTGAAAGCCTAGATTTCGTTTTCACTCAGTCTGGCCCAGCGTTGGTCATTTGACCTGTGACTCAGTTTCCTTGTTAACAAAGTTGGAATGATGATAATCATACTCAAAGGGTCTCGGCAAGAATCCACTTTAAAAATACACATGAAGCCTTGACTGCGGGCCTGGCAAACCAGTTCTCAATAAACAGTGGCTATTTTCATCACTACTATTAAACAGAAGGATATAATTTGCAAGTCAGAGAAATGACAAAGAAAGCCAATAGTATGAAAATGAACAAAAAGAAAAATGCAATGAAAATAAACATGCAAGCCTATAGCTTTCTTCATGCCCTCCCCTCCAAATACACCTGGCAGGTACCTTGAAACTGATTTTAAATCGCATGCCATAAAGAACAAGCTCCAGCCCCTCTAATTCAGTTACAATAACACAAGTGGGTCTGCAGCCTTAGTCACTGTCACTTCAAGTATTTGCTACCTGACAGAGGGGATTTATCCTCCTCGGACTAGAAAAGGGTGTTAGTCAAACACCATTAGGCCAGTTACGATCTTCAAACAGTGAAAATGAAGCATTGTCTCCAGTGAATTCTCTGCTAATCGTTTTCTTACTAGAATCTTCTTTTTCTTTGTATATTTAGGACTGTTTGAACTGCCACAAATGATATGGGGGAGAAGTGCGCCATTCAGGAAGCTGTTGTGATTCTGGGGGATGGAGATAGGGAAGAGGGTTGGGAGTGAGTGAGGAATTGTGGGGGGTGTGTGCGTGCGTGTGTGTGTGTGTGTGTGTGTGTGTGTGTGTGTGTTTTCTGTCAACAGGCTGTGTTTTCTCAAGTCTGGGGTTAATTCTCTGTAAAGAGATTCCTTTTGAGCAGAGTCTACCAACTCCTTTTTCAGAACAGTTAGCTAATGAAACAAAAACAACCAAAAAACAACAACAACAAAATGGTTCCTTCCACGAACAAAACCCAGTCTTAGTAACAGTCAGAAAGTCCAGCCTTTGGAGGTAACAGACTAACCACCTCCTTCACTGCCACAAACCTCACAGATAAGGGAAATCATATCATTAGGCGAATTCTCCCTTTATCAAAAGTCTTTGGGGGAGCAGGTTCTCCTTTGTACCAAGGAATTTATGTCAGGCCAGGCAGTCTTTATTTTCATCTTGTACCCAGCTGGGAAGCAGTGACGTTTTTACCCTGCCACACATGTGCCACCAATCCTTCTACCTAAGCCTTTGCACACAAACACACAGCACACCCCTATGTCCTGAAGACCCTGCCTAATACTTATAATTTATTCTCCCCCAAGCATCCTGGTGCGAAGGAGGTCTGCCCACCAAAGACAAAACCTACTCCAGTCACAACTTCCACTCTTCCTCACTGAGAAGATATGTGCGTGGATATTTAGGAACAAATGTGTCTAAAATTGTATCTCCAGTCCCTTCACTTTTCTCCAGACAGCCACAGGCCCTCTTCTGTCTCTGCCCAGAAAGGCATCTGTCATAAGCTGCTGGGAACCTCACTTATTCACCATTACGGCCTGTGATTTTATTACACAAGGAGTTTATTGCTGGCCTAATTACTTTCAAACTGGGCATTCCAGCTGAGGACACCTAAAAAACATCTGGTGGAAGGAGCGAGAATGAGTTTCGCTCTGAGCTGGTTACGGTTGGATTTCTGCATAACTCTGGTCTCTTGCGCCCGACACAAGTTGTCTTTGGAAAAGTAACTGAAAAAATAAGGAAACGGTTTCTTCTTTGTGGGAAAGGAGTCATCTTGTCATGGAGGATCCAAAAACGTCTTAAAGTGGATGTGCTTGGACTGTGTATACTTTTTTCACAAACGGCTGGGGTCTCCATAGCTTGCTCACCCTAATTCAAAATGTCCTTAGCTATACCACAGAGCCTTTTTGCTGAGGGCTTTTCCATTCTCCCAACAGCAGCTAGCATTTTATCAATTTATCCATCTGGAACAAGGCTTGCAATCTCTTACATGCAATTTAAAGCAGCAGTAATACTGCATATTTGAAACAGTGGTGTCTTGGCGTTTTTGCCAAATGGTAATCCTATAACAAATTAACAAATCATACCTTGTTATGATGTGTTTAATATAACACAAAAGACATGAAAAGATTCTAAACCTTATGGCAATTAAAACTTTAAAAAAAATCTTAAAGTATTGAGATACACATCTTTTATTTTATTTTATATTTCCTTTAGTTTTTTGATATTGGGAAAGTGATTTATGTGTTTATAGAGTATTCTTATACACGTGGTCACTACACCAGGTGAGCTATTTTAAGACAGAAAAGAAAAACGCCCATTCCTTTAAGATAAAATAGTGAATAATACTGTGAAGCTAAAGTTACAAGAGAATGGAGACATATAAACTGCTTTCAAGTTAAAAAAAGTTCAGGCTCTTTTGGACCTAACCACGTTGGTCTTTTCACAATGGCGAAAGTTAGAATTTCCTCTAAAGGCAAGGAGATTTTTTAATACAAACAATTTAATGCAAGATTAAATTAGTCAAAAGCAAGATTCAAACCACTACCATTTGTTATTTGTTATATAAATTACTGAAGAACATATCCCAGTATGAGAGCGTCTAAATGCAAGGACGTGTAAAGGATGAAGGAATTTAAGGTGATAAAGAAAAGTGGAAAAAAATGAACATTTATTTCTCGACTAAAATTGTGAAAGATTCTTTCACAAAGATTATTGTGAAAAAGAGGTTCTCTCTCTCCCTCCCCGTTCTCTTTCTCTTTATACTTTTTTTTTTTATTTCTTGCAAGCAGGATGGTCATATGTGTATGTTAGTTGGTAACAAATGGGTCATAGTCTGGTAAGGTGTTATTAGTTCTGTATCTAGTATGGTCATAGACATTTCACTCAATTAAGAAACGACTCATGAAATTAATAGATTCGGCTTGAAATACAATTGTCCACTGGTTATAATTTCCTTTGTAAGGGATCTGCCTAACTCAAACATAATTCAGCGCTCAAATTCTTACATGATGTTTGTAAATCATGCTCCTGCCCCTCTGCCCTCGCTAACAGCTAAACTTGGATGTTCACCTCTTCCACTGTACCTCGTAATTAAAAGGTACCTCTTACCCGGAGTGATTTATACCTCCACGTTATATTTTAAAAAGTAGTTTAAGATTACATAGCATTTCGGGGAAGGGGAAAAGAAAAGAAAAAGAGTATTCACAAAACTGCAGCATCGGTCTTGCTTTTTAAAAAGAACTCAGAACGCAGAAGGGTGCACGCTGTCAACTCTTAGCCTCGGCTTTGGGGGAGTAAGAACCTCGCACTGCAAAAGGCGCTTCCAGTTCAACAGCCGAGAAAAGCGCACAGAGAATTTTGCGATAGGAGTACGTTCATCAGTCACGCTTTCCTAGTATTCCTTGAGCTTATACACTATTTATTTGGAGGGGGGAGAGGCAGGAGTATATTGAAAGAGCTTGGGCCAGCACGGCCGTTTAACCTCCAGACCGCAGAACTAAAAAGCAATTCCATTTCCCACTTTCTCCCATTACAACAAAACCCTTGCCTCCTTCTGAAAACCCTTCGGATGTAAACTTTTGTAAGTTTCGACTCTACCCGCAGCAGGCGCCAGGATTCCCTGCTCCGGTTCAAAGCCCCAGACCCGGACCACAGCGGGCCGAGCGCAAACGGACTTTTGAAAAGAAATGTATTAATAGCTAGAAGGCAAAGACTCAGCGGGCCGTTCCAGCCCCATCCCGGCATTCCAGCGGTTGGCTCCGCTTCTTGGTTACCCCATAAACACTACCTGAGCGCTTGAGTTTGTGCACTAGGGGAGCGCCCCTCATCGCGAATCTCCGGGACCGTAAATCAAACAAAACGCAAAGGACCCAGCCGCGTCTACACCGCCTGCGCGCCATGCACTTGTCCCGCGCGCGGGAGAGCAAACTTTAGGGTCGTTGCCCCAAAGCGCATGGGGACACTGGGGCCCGGAGCCTTGGAGAGACGTTCCTGAGAGGGGCTCCGCTGCTGTTCCCTCTGGCCTTGTGCCTGCGTGGCCCTGGGAGGCCCGCGCGCCCCAGAACGCCCCGACAGCTGCGGAGGCCCCGCTCGGCGAGTGCCGGAAAGAGGCGCAGGGCGAGGGGGTCCCGGCGAATCCCGGCGGGCGGCCTGGGATGGGTGCCGCGGGCGGTACTCACCGCGCGCAGTGGAGAGGGCGCCCCGACGCGGTGCCGGCTGGCGGGTGCGGGTCGGACGAGGCCGGGCTGACTGCGGCGGGCACGTTGCTGTCTCTGCTGTTGCCGCTGCCTCCGCCTCCTGGGCTGCCGCGGCTGCTGCCTGCGTGGGGAGGACCGGCCCCTTCCCCTCCCTGGGCCGGGCCCTCCCTCTGCCCCCGCCCGGGTCCCCGCGCCGCTGCGTGGGCGCGTGGGGGCGCCGAGGCGCGACGCTGGGCTCCGCGGGCGCACACACCCGGCGGCTGGACGCGGGGCGCGGGGCTCTGGACCTGCAGCTGCCGCCGCCGCGCCGCTTCCTGCGCCTGCAGCCGAGCAGAGCGCGCTCGCTCCCGCCGGTCCTGGAGGCCAGGGCCCAGCCTCCTCCCCACCCACCGACACCCCGCACCTCCTCCCTCCCTGGGGCAGCACATCCTTCCTGCAAGCCAGGCACGACCCCTGCGAAAGGAACGACTGCTCGGAGAGGACCTCGACAATGACACTAACATTCATTCACTCGACCACCCATTCATTCATTCAAACCATATTGAGCATCTACGGTGCCAGGTACTGCTTCTGGGATTCAGCTAGAACAAGGCTAGTTTTCTGCCCTCCCAGAACTTACATTCACATGGAGAGATAAACCACAAACAAATAAGTAAAGAACAAGACAGTTGCAGAAAGTTACAGTTACTACGAAGAATATATATATATATATTTAAATATATATATATTCTTATATAAATATATATTTAAAGAATATATATATATTCAAATATATATATTCAAATATATATATATTCAAATATATATATATATATTCAAAGATATATATATCTGCTGTTGGGGGGTGGAGGGAGGCGGTGATTTTAGCTAGAGCAGTCAGGGAAGACCTCGCTGAGAAGGTGACTCCTGAATTATGAGGAAGTGCCACTGGTGTGGTATTTAGGTGAGAAAGGTTCAGGGATCTCCTCTGTGTTTCACCCATTTTACAGCTAAGGAAACTGAGGTCTCGAGAGCTTAACTGGATTAGGGAAAGTCAGAGGTATAACCCCTTTCACCTACATGCCCAAATCAAGGCGCCCCACTTACACCATCCTCTTGTAGCCATCCCTCTTTTAGTCCCCCTGACAATAAACTATGTTAATTGGAGACTATGCAGCCTTTCCTACCCCGTCACCCACTCTCTCATGTCTATGAATTCCACTGTGGGTTACCCAGGGTGCTTCAATCCAAAAGGAATATCAACCACTGTCATTTGTTAAGTGCAGTAAAAGACAGGGCGCTCAGGTGAATTGAATTTCAGAGAAATGAGGCATCAGTTGCAGTATATGTCTTATGCGATCGGTTGTATATGTTTATATTTAAAAAGTATTTACTGTTTCTCTGAGATTCCAATTTAATTTTTATTTGTATTTTTATTTGCAACCTTAAGTTCATCCAATGTGCCCAGCGCTTCCTTACCACGTGTAATCCCCAAGAGGGACTCCGAGGTAGCTGCTGTTAGCACACTCTTTTCACAAATGAGCTGTTCCAAACTTAAAGAAGGAAGAAAGTGTCCAAGCCAGAAATGAAGTTCAGGCTCGGCTGACTCCAAAGTCCTTGCTCTTGAGCTGTAACAGTCTTCAATTCCAGTTGTAAGGTCACAGGGAACCTGATGAAGGTTAAGTTCTTGGGCCCCTCACTTGTCGGGACCCCTTTCTGAGCCCCTGAGAGGGACTTGAGTGTTCAGACGGTGACTTGTTGGTGTAAAGTTTACAAAAGTCCTTTGCCTCAGGCATTTGGCTGCAGGCAGTAGGGACTGCTCTCTTTCCACTTACTCCGATTCCCCACGGGGTGGCTGCAGCATTTTGGGGGAAAGTTGAGTTGGGAATTTTGTGATGTTTGTGGTATCTCTCAGCTTCTTAAATTTTGAATTTGTTGTGATTTCTTTTCTGAATTTAAAGAAATAATCATTTTCTTATCTAATCTCGGATTCATAATTTTATATTCTTTTTCTAGAATAGGGACTGCAAACTGTACATGTATCAGGCCTCGCCATTCCTGGACCCACCTCTGGTCATAGCTCACTCCCCTCCCTACTCCCCAAACTTCACACAGAAGCAAATGTATTCAGTAAGCATGGTTGTTCTCCTCCTGTGAGCCTGCCAAGCAATGGGCCTGTTGCTGCAGGCTTGGAGATGGCTCCTGCTTCTGGCTTCTAGAAGCAGAACGCACATGTGCCCTTGGCCTTGATTGTCTCATTGCTAAAGTGAAGGTAACAGTACTCATCTTACACTATTGTTGTGAAAATCTACTGAGCTCGTGCTCATAAAACACTTTCTACTATGACTGCAGCTGGCACCAGCAATTGCTCAACAAATATTATTACTGTACACACAGCTTCACTTCCCATAGTATCTTTGCTAAGTGCTCCAAGCCATTATAAATTGAGCGTCTTAATGACCTCCAGAGGTGTTTAATTTGTCTTGGGCTGTGGACTTTAATTTTTTTTCTAAAGAAATAAACTGGAATAGGAAATATCAAGTGGATTGTATGCAATAAGAAAAATATATATATATATATGCATATGTATACATATGATCCCCTATATATAGTTCATGTATACATATGGTCCCCAATTTATGATGGTTTGACTTAATGATTTTTTTGACTTTATGATGATGTGAAAGTGATGTGTGTTCAGTAGAAACCACAATGGGAGTGGCCATACAACGATTCTATTTTTCACTTTCAGCACAATATTTGATCAATTTCATGAGATATTCAAAACTGTATTATAAAATAGGCTTTGTATTAGATGGTTTTGCCCAACTTTGAGGTAATGTAAGTGTTCTGAGTGCATTTAAGGTGGGTTAGGCTGAGCTATGATGTTCAGCAGTTTAGGCATATTAAATGCATTTTGAACTTAGGACATTTTCAATTTACAATGGAGAAAGATATATGTATATACGTACACATGTATCATCTATACATACACACACACACACACATCTCTCTCTCTTTCTCTCTCTCTGTCTATATATATATATATATCTATCTCCTTGGCCAGGGTGTGAAATGTTTCTTCCTGTGGCTAATGGGGAAAAATCTTGAACACTTGTTAATCAAAGGTACCCTATCAAGTGCAAAGGGTTAATCTATTTTCTTCATACCATTTTACTCCTTCCCCAGAATCTGGCCCATTATTTCATAAATCACGTTACATCCTGACACCCTTGAGAGATTAGCAGGAGGCAGGTGCTTATTAATTTTATTTTTCCTTCTCTTAGCACTATGATTCTCAACTCTGGGTGCACAGAATCTCCAGGGAGAGCTTTTAAAAATCCCCATGCTGACGCCCTATCCTAGGCCAATTAAACCAGACTCTGGGGATGGAACTGTGGTATCAGCCTTTTCAGTCTTTTTTTTTTTTTTTTTTGAGATGGACCCTCGCTCTATCACCTAGGCTGGAGCGCAGTGGCAGGATCTCAGTTCACTGCAACCTGTGTATCCTGGCTTCAAGTGATTCTCCTGCCTCACCTTTCCAAGTAGCTGGGATTACAGGTGGGCGCCACCATGCCAGCCTAATTTTTGTATTTTTTGTGGAGACAGGGTTTCACCATGTTGGCCAGGCTGGCCTTGAACTCCTGACCTCAGGTGATCTATCAGTCTCAGCCTCCCAAAGTGCTAGGATTACAGGCGTGAGCCACCGTGCTTGGCCGGCATCAGCCTTTTTAAAAGCTTCCTAGGTGATTCCAATATATGGCAGAGGAAGAGAATTCCCATCTTTGTGAGAATAATGCCTTAACCACATAGTCACAGCAGGTGAGCAGAAGCTGATGGGACTCAAAGCCCCCAATCCTTATTTAAGACCCTGAAAATTCAACCACCTTCCTATGTGGAAACACCCCCTTTCTGCCTCTTTCTTCCCTTGATATCTCCTTGTGAAGTATTTGTCCTCATTTGATAACAGCCAGCAAACTAATCCCAAACAAAATCTGAAAGGGCTAAGCCATAAAACAGATTCTTTGTGGTGTAGACCACAGGCATGCCTACCTTGGAGTAAAACACATTTTCCCCCAGTCTTCCAAGTAAATGTCTGCTAAAGCCAGAAAACCACATTAACTTTGAAAACTACGAACATCGCAATATATCCAACATGTATATACATATCCAACAAACACACATGAATTCTACTTGACAAATCATGCCTTTTTTTCTAAATATATTCCTTTCCCACCTGCAAAGATCACCTATACAGAAAAAGCACTCAATTATTTAAATACATACACTTAAACCTTGGCTCTTCCCAGAAAGTATTTGAGGCAACATATAAAACCGTATATATGGCAGCAGAGTAAAGAAAACAAGAAAAGCAGGTAACAGGGAAACATAGCGAAAATAAACAAAAGAGTCAAAGTGAGATTTGCACACAAAATGTGGGCTAGAAGGTTTCCTGGACGCTTGTCAGTGGAGAACTGAGAACTGGATGCTGAGCTTCCAGGCAGCCAGTGCAAAGACAGAAATGCGATCAGTTACATTGGTGGCTTTCAAACTTTCCTTTGTTTAAAATCTAGCATGTGTAGAAGTTCAGTATGGAAAATGGAAGTGAAGGATCCCAGCCACTTCATTATGCCTCACCCCTTTCTCCTGTAGGTATATGAAAACATCTTGAAGGAACCCCCAAACCTCTGCAAAGTCAAGATTAAAAATCATGGATTTCAAAGTGCTCCATAGTGTTCATGATTCTTAATTCCTCTACGAGCAAGAAACCAAATTATGCTGGCAAATCAGAGCTTTGCCTGATATTGATACAAAAGAGAAATTCTCGTGAGTCTTTACAAAAAAGGCAGTATATGATACTGTGTGTATGTGGGGATGGGCAGGGGCTTTTTAAAAACATTTAGAAAAAAGAGAGATGGAGAGAGAGAGAAATCTCACATCCCTCCCAACCCAAGAATACAAATACAGGCATGCCTCAAATGTCTCTTCAGTAAGTAGTTTTCCAATAAAATGACTTTGTTTTTTAATACTCAAACTTCATAGAAAAACTGATATATGTACCCTCAAAATTAGATTCAGCATCTCCGTCAAAGCACCATGGAGGAAAAGCATTACAACTACCATTGAGAGAACATCAGAATCACATTTAGAAAAGTGCACCAAGAAGCAATGAAAGGGATATGCAATCAGATGTGGCCTTGTTGCCACAAACAAACCAGCTATTTGTTGAAAACTTTCCTGATCATTTGGTGATCAGGAAGCCATATTTTAAACATTTTACATCCGAACGCACTGCTTTGATACTTAATGGTGGGCATTTGCTGTGGTTTGAATGCGTCCCCTCCAAAATTCAGGATTTGAAGCTTAATGGCCAATGTGATGGAATTAAGAAGTGAGTCCTTGAAGAGGTGCCTAGGCCATGAGGGTTCCTCCCTTGTGAATGGGATTCAGGTCCTTATAAAGGAGGCTTGCTTCCTCTTCTCCTTTAGAGGACATGCCAACAAGGTGCCATGTGCAAGCAAACAGCAGCCCTCGCCAGACAACCAAACTTGCCAGCACCTTGATCTTGAACTTTTCATCCTCCAGAACCATAATAAGTTTCCGTTTTTTATAAAATACCCAGTCTCACGTATTTTGTTATGGCAGAGCAAACAGACTAAGACAGCATTTTAAGTGGTTAGTTCGATTTCAAGAAATGGTTTTGGGGGCTTGGGTTGACCTGTCATGCATTATAATTTTTCCCATTGTTTCAAATGGGAAACAGTGGGAAAAATTGTAACTCTCAGGTGCATTTTCAGGCAAAATGTCAGAATTTCAGGATCACCAGGGTTCAGTGGGAGAGGCTTATTCACCCACGTGAAGAGGGACCTTTGAGACACCCAGGCATGCCACTCCATGTGCCTGAACCACCTGCCCTGACATAGTCCTATGGTTTTCACCCTCACTCCATTCAGATCTCTGCGCAAATGCCACTACCCCAGAGAGGCCCTGACCCACCCTGTTTAAAACACATCCTCCTCGAACTGTTCTTCCTCCGTGTCCTTGCCCAGCTCCACACTGACTCTCTCAGCTAATTTCAGCTAAGCACAAGATTCTCTACCCCTCACCTCCTGGCCATTTCCTTCCAAGACCTGTCACTTTTTACATTCTCTTTTCCCAGGAGAGTAAAAGCAAATCGAATGACAAGGTTTCTGGCTTCTTAGTACAAACGACTTGTCTTTTTGCCTGGCTTTTAGCTGTATGTAATAATGTCTTGGATGGTGAATGGAGTCAATGGTCTCAGTGTGCATCAGTGGAATTATCTTGGAAGCAAGGACTGAGAGACATCAGAGATCTCCAGAGCCCAAACAGATACTGTTCTAAATTCGAAAAGATTTTGTGGTCCTGAAGACATGAGGAGTCCCTGAAGAAACTATAGGAGCCCCTCAAGGTCAAAGGTATAGAGACCTTTCGAGAGCGGGACTCTTTTGAGAGTGAAAGGAGCATTAATAACAAAGCATAAGCCAAGATTGCTCCCCAGCAAACTGGGACAGATGGCCTCTCTGCCTGAAACCTCCTTTGCAAAATTATGGCTGAGACAGTGAAAGAGATCTAACTTAACCATCTTGCTTCTAACCTCCAATTCTGTTTTAAGGAATCTTTATTATAAGGAATCTATCCTTATAACCTTATAACAGAATCTATAACATATATATACGTATATAAATGTGACTGATGCATGTGATGGATTTCTGCCAATCTATAGTTTGCCTTATATTTTCTCAATTTTGTCTTTTGAAGAATGAAAGTATTAAATTTTGATGGCTCCCAGTTTATCAACATTTTCTTTCATGGTTTGTAGTTTTTGTGTTTGAAGAAAAGTTTGCCTACCCCAAGGTTGCAATGATTTCTTCTTATGTTTTCTTCTAGTAGTTTTATATATATATCTATATAGATAGATAGATATAACACTACTATACATATTTTGAGACAGAGTCTGGCTCTTTCGCCCAGGCTGGAGTGCAGTGGCACGATCTTGGCTCATTGGAACCTCTACCTCCCGCGTTCTCAGTTTCAAGTGATTCTCTTGCCTCAGCCTCCTGAGTAACTGGGATTAAACATACACCTATATACACACATATAAGGAGTCTATATTATAAGGAATCTATCCTTATAATAGAATCTATAACAGATATATGAAGATGTGACTGATACATGTGTTGTACATGATCTGATTACCAAAGATGTGATGTATCAGACATATCTTCTGAATCTATAAGGAGTCTGTAACAGATCTACAAAGAACTTTTACAACTCAACAATTCAGAAGACAATTAACTCAGTTTTTAAAATGGGCAAAGATTTCAAACCAGCACTTCAAAAAGAAAGAAGATACGCAAACCACCAATAGGCTCATGAAAAATGCTCAACATCATTAATCATCAAGGAAATGGAAGTTAAGCTCTAACAAAATGCCACTATGTATTCAATAAATTGGCTAACAAAAAGATTGACCAGACCAAGTGCCGACAAGACATACAGTAACTAGAACTCTCACTCATTGCTGGTGGGAATGTCAAATGGTGTAACCACTTTACAAAACATTTTGATGGTTTCTTAAAAAGTTAAATATCCCTCTGCTGTCTGACACAGCTATTTGACACCTAAGAGGAAGGAAAACAAAAATCCACACAGACTTGACTTGTATACAATTGTTAATAGTGAGTTTGTAACAGCCCAAATCTAGAAACAGCCCAAATGTCCATCGGCAAGTAAATGAATAAACAAATTGTGGTGTATCCATGCAATAGATGACTACTAAATGGTAAAAAAGAATGAACTATTGATACACACGTAACACAGATGGATGTCAAAACATTATGTTGAGTGAAAAAGGCAGAACCTTCCCTACCAAAAAAATCGTAATTCCATTTATGTAAAATTCTTTTTTTTCTTTTTTCTTTTTTTTGAAACAAGGTTTCATTCTGTCACCCAGGCTGGAATGCAGTGGCATGATCTCAGGATCTCAGCTCACTGCAACCTCTGCCTCTTGGGTTCCAGTGATTCTCTCACCTCAGCCTCCCAAGTAGCTAGGGCTACAAGGTTGCGCTACCACACCTGGCTAATTTTTGTACGTTTTGTAGAGACGGGTTTTACCATGTTGGCCAGGCTGGTCTCGAACTTCTGACATCAAGAGATCTGCTCGCCTCAGCCTCCCAAATTGCTGACATTACAGGTGTGAGCCACCGTGCCTGGTCCATTTATGTAAAAATCTTAAGAATGTAAACTAATGTATAGTGACACAAACAAATCAATGGTCACCTGTGGGTGGGAGTGGAGGGAAGAATGGATTACAGAGGGCCACAGAGGAACCGGTGGGTGATGGAAAGTCCAGTGTCTTGATTGTGGTGATGGTTTCATGGTATATATGTCAAAAATGATAAGAAATGTAACACTTTAAGTATTTCTAGTTTATTGCACTTTAATTATATGATCAATACAAATATGAAAATATGACATGGTCATATGGGTTTCTTCATTAATGCATTAAATATCAGGATCTAGCAGCAGGCTAATTTTAAAGTTAGTGCTGCCTAGAAAAGGTATTTTGAGATACAACAAACATAATGTGATATAAAAATTTCCTGTAATTCCAGCACTTTGGGAGGCCAAGGCGAGTGGATCACCTGAGGTCAGGAGTTGGAGACCAGCCTGGCCAACGTGGCAAAACTCTGTCTCTACTAAAAATACAAAAAAATTAGCTGGGCATGGTGACACACACCTGTAATTCCATCTACTTGGGAAGCTGAGGCAGTAGAACCACTTGAACCTGGGAAGTAGAGGTTGTAATAAGCTGAGATTGTGCCCCTGCACTCCAGCCTGGGCAACAGAGCAAGACTTCATAACAAACACACACACCCCTCCACACACACACACCCACATACACACACACCCTCCATCATTTTTATTGGTGACAGAGTCACAGGTCCTGCTAACACAATTGTGGTTTTATTGTTTGTGTTCATATGTGAAGAGAATGTCAAATTTCAGTTAGAGGTTCATGAGAATAGAGATACTTTTTTCCATCCAAATTCACAAACCTCCTTAATTCTATTCACAAACTCCAGGTTAAAAAGTCTAGTTGGGGCCGGGTGCAATGGCTCACACCTCTAATCCCAGCACTTTGGGAGGCCGAGGTGAGCAGATCTATTGATGTCAGAAGTTCGAGACCAGCCTGGCCAACATGGTGAAACCCTGTCTCTACTAAAAATACAGATATTAGCTGGACGTGATGGCAGACGCTTGTAATCCCAGCTACTTTGGAGGCTGAGGCAGAAGAATCGCTTGAACCCAGGAGGCAGAGGTTGCAGTGAGCCAAGATTGTACCATTGCATTCCAGCCCAGGAGACTCCATCTCAAAAAATAAATAAATAAATAAATAAAAGTCTAATTGGAAGCAACCTTAGGTACCCCAAAACATGATAATCTCCCAGGAGGGAAGCATCTTTAAACTCTAGGAATATTTGAAGTTATTTATAGGAATGCCTTACATGGGAAAGTGATTTTATCAGTAATCATATATAACAGAGATAAGACTCAGAAACAAACATGAAAATATTTGACAGATTTAATATCACCAAATTACTATTCTTTTTGTTAAAAAGGAATCATTCATATTGAATAATTTACATACTTTAAGAGCCTTATGTTTTGGAGGCTTAGTCTATAATACCAACGTGTTGGTCAAAATTGTCAATCGTAATTTAAAATGGAATCAAATAATTACTTAAATGTGCAATTTTTAAACAGAAATCTCACTAAGCTAACATGTAATCACTGGAACATTTAAGAGTTTAAGATTTGTAGAAATGTGTTTTATTAGATTTATAAGTATTTACTTGAGAAAGTAGAAGTGTTAGACAGTCGAAGTACTTGAAAACAAAGCCCAGACTATTAAATTTAGAAATGCAGTTTAAAATATTTGAAAGCATTTAAATGCTAGATGTTTGAAGGCTAAGTTTATAAATGGGACCAAATATTAATCAATGACGTCCTTAAACACGACGACTAACTTTGTTATTCTGTTCTTATAAATGGAACCACAGATTTGAAAAGGAAACATTAAAACTCAAGAGGAAAACTAGGTTTGGTAAATTGCAACTTTAGTCATTCAAAGTTATTTCCTAGAATGTGTGTACAGCTTATTCTGTATACAAAACCACCCAAACTCATACATGACAGTGTGGATGATGGAAAATGAACAAACACGAGATATTCGGGATCCTTCTCTCCTCCTGTGTTTATTTTTGACCTAAGCAGCCTAAGCGTCCCTCCTGTCCCCTGTCTGGGCCTCTGCCAGTGAGGAATTAGCCACAAACACAAGAAAATTCTTTTCAGTGACCTAAGAAGACGAAAGGTCATTCATTATACTGGGCTTAGGAACAAATTTAAAATACTGAACCACTTAATTTTTCAAAACAGAGGAATCTAAACAAATGCTCAAATGGTGAACAAATGTGCATTCATTGCCAAAACCCCAGTTGGTTTGGACAGCATTTTTTCCCTGGTTCCTTCAGCAGAACTGAATCCCTTGGCCTGCCCTCTCCAACAGCGTAGAAAAATCCCAAAGGGGGAAAAGTAGCAGTACTGTAAGCATTTTTAGCAATCCACAACATTAATGGCAGCTAAATACGAACATGCAAACTTACCTTCTTACGAGATTATTGGGAAGATCAAACAAAATCTCTTTATGAGCTCCCCAATTGGAATAATTGCTTCCTTTACCTACAATTCTCTTTCGGCATTCAGACTGTATTAATGAGGGTATCGGTTTGGCACTGTGACAGAAAGACATCTTCAAAAAGTGGCTTTTATATTGCTCTGGTTTGAGTGTTTGTCTCCTCCAAAACTCATGTTGAAAATCAATCCCCAATATTGAGAGGTGGGGCCTCTATTTTATTATTATTATTTTATAAATTTAATTCCCTGCAGGTGTCACAGAGAGGTAGGGGCTTTAAGAGGTGACTGGGGCCGGGCGCGGTGGCTCACACCTGTAATCCCAGCACTTTGGGAGGCTGAGGTGGGGGGATCACTTGAGGTTGGGAGTTCAAGACCAGCCCGGCCAACATGGCAAAACCCTGTCTCTACTAAAAATACAACAATTAGCTGGGTGTGGTGGCACGCAGTCTGTAATTCCTACTCAGGAAGCTGAGGCAGGAGAATTGCTTGAACCTGGGAGGCAGAGGTTGCAGTGAGCCAAGATCAAGCTACTGCACTCCAGCGCGCGCGCGCGCGCGCACACACACACACACACACACACACACACACACACGACATGATTGAGTCCTGAGGGTTCTGCCTTCATGAGTGGGTTAATCCAGCCATGAATTAATGGGTTAATGGTTATCACAGGGGTGGGACTGCTGCCTCTATAAGAAGAGAAAGGGAGCTGAGCTGGCACACTCAGCCCGTCACCGTGAGATGCTCTGCACTGCCTTGTGACTCTGCAGAGTCCTCGCCAGCAAGAACACCCTCACCAGGTGTGGTCCTCTTAACCTGGAACTTTTCAGCCTGTGCAACTATAAGAAGTAAATTCCTTTTTTAAATAAATTACCCAGATTCAGATACTCTGTTATAAGCAACAGACAACAGCTCACGGTTGGTTTGGTGGCTCCACAATCATTCTGGTCCTTCTGTTTTGTTGCTCTGCCATTATCACAAGGGGCTTCCATTTTATCCAAGGGACAGTCCAAGATGGCTGCCTGAACTCCAGTCATCACATCTGCATTCCAGCCAGGAGGAAAGGGGAAAAGAGATGTAGGGTGTTGAGAAATGCTGAGTGTATGATAAAGTATGTTGCTTGCTGAGAACAATGGCAAGGAAAACCTAGCCTCACCCCCAAGTGGAAAACTGCTTGGGGCATTCTAAAGTACCAAAACTATATGCATATCATATACTGGTTAAAACAATTCTTTCAGCATGGGATAGGTGACCCTGCCCCTGTGGCTCCCTCGTGGAGAATACTTTCTGGTTTGTCCTTGATCACTGGTAAGCAGGCACCAGCTGCCTACCTAGTTTATCTTGGTTCTATGAGAAAATACAGAACACCTGTTTGTTAATAATAATCACCTGTTCAGAGAGAATATGTGGGTCAGAGTTTGCTTGAGGCCCTCAACCTGGAATGCTGTCAGCCCCTGAGGCTCTCAGCTCGGAAGGCTCTTGTCCCCCCAGATAGTCCCACTTTCCTGTTCTATCTTGGTGCCTGCTTCTTAATGCCTTCACTGCCACCTGGGTGGAGGTCTCTACGGCCAAGCTGGTCTCAGTAACAGAGTATATCCTTTTCTTCTAAGGGAAGTTGAACCCATGACCTGTATTCACATCCTACTGGCCAGAACTTGATGATGTGGCCATGCCTGGCTGCATGGACTTTGGGAAATGTTGACCGTCTCTAGGCAGACAGTGCTAAGCCAAATATCCTATTAACATGGTAGAAACGGAGAACAGATACTGAGTGACAGCCACCAGTCTCTGCCACACTGAACATTAACTTCAAGAGGATATTGAGTTTTAGGTGCGTTGTGACTTCTCTTGTGACATATTTCTTGTAAGTTCAAATTGGTGTGACCACGTAGGAGGGCAATTTGGAAATTCTTATTAATATGTAAAGTGTGACACAGTAATTCTATTATCCATCTCCTCTCTAGAGAAACACATAACAAAGTCTGCAAGGAGCATGTGCAGGAAGGGACGTTTATAATAATAATACAAAGATGAAGAAAACTAAATGGCTATCAAAGGGAAATAGCTAAATAACCTGTTATAGCTGTATTGTGAAGTACTTAAGAAGTAGGGGAATATATATGTATAATAAATGTAATTTGTAGAATGTCATGAATGGTGTGACAGTGTTCAGATATGTTGAAAAAATATAATCAGGTTATATTTATTGTATCATATTTAATTATATATGTAGATTCAGTTATGCATCTTTGGGAAGGTGCCAAAAGAACATATATGTATATAGACATGTAAATATTCAGAAGACTAGGTTAGGTGCAGTGGCTCAGGCCTATAATCTCAGGACTTTGGGAGACCAAGGTGGGAGAATCACTTGAGCCCAGGAGTTTGAGATCAGCCTGGGAAACATAACAAGACCCTGCTTCTACAAAAACTAATAAAAACAATTAGCCAAGTATCGTGTTGCATGTGTGTAGTACCATCTACTCAGAAGACTGAGGAGGGAGGATCACTTGAGCCTATTACACTACAGTTTGGGCAATGGAGCCAGACCTTATCGCTAAAAAAAAAAAAATTCAGAGGACTATTTGAAATAACTTGTACATTAAAAAAATCTGGAAAAAATTTATATTTTAGAAAAAAAGACATATATACATATATGATATATATTTCAAAAGAAAACAATTGTATATTTAATATATAGTATAAATAATACTATATAATAATATAAATAATATAACCAGATTATATTATTTTCAAAATATCTGAACACTGTGACTCATACCATTCATGATAGTCCACAAATTACATTTATTATACATATATATTCCCTTACTTAAGTACTTTGCACGTAGTATTATGTACAGTGTATATAATACTATATAGCATAATATACTGCTATACTATTATATAGTATATTATACTATATAATACTGTACTATTATAGTATATATACTTATATAGTATATTACACAATATGATACTATACTATTATACGATTAAATACTATACTATTATAATATTTTATGCTATAATATATACAAGTGTAGTATATATGCATATACTATATACTATTATATATTATATGATATATTAATAATATACCAGCTATTTTGCAGAATGCCTCTCATTTAGATTAATCTGAGATTTTCTCAAGATTAGATTGAGGTTATGTGTCTTTGGCAAGAAGACCATTGAAGCGATACTGTGTTCTTCATAGCACATGTTTTCAGTTTGTTCCCTTAATCACCATTAACTCTGATCCTAGTTAAGGTGGTGCCCGCCAGACTTCTCCACTATTAAGTTTCTCTTTCTTCCTTTGTAATTAAAGGGGGTTTTGTTTGGCTGCTGAGAGCCTCTTCCTGCTGGCTTCCATGTCCTCCTGACATGTCCCCATCATTCTTTGAGTACTTCCTTCTTTTTTGGATGAGCAGGCACTCAGGTTCGTTTTCTACCCGTCTTGCCCCAGATCTGGAATTAGCCACTTTTCCAAAAGTCTCTGGTTCTTTTTAGCGGAAAATTAATTTTTCAAAACTGGCCAGGTGTCATGGCTTATGCCTGTAATTCCAGCACTGTGGGAGGCTGAGGTAAGAGGATCGTTTGAGCTCAGGAGTTTGAGAGCAGCCTAGGCAACAAAACCAGACTCCATCTTTACAAAAGATAAAATAATTAGCTGGGTGTGGTGGTGCACACCTGTATTCCCAGCTACATGGGGAGCTGAGGCAGGAGGATTGCTTGACTCCAGCAGATTGAGGCTGCAGTAAGCCGTGTTTGCGCCACTGCACTCCAGCCTGAGTGAGAGTGAAATCTTGTCTCTAAATAAATAAATAAAATAATTTTTAGAAGCCAAGATCCAGGTGCTAAGTGTGTTCATTGTTCTGCTGTGCGGCTGCTCCCAGGATCTCTCCGTGGACAGAGCCAGAAGCACGCAGATGTGCAGGCACATATACACATGCATACACTTACATCAATATTTATTTCTGAATCTATTTAAATATATTGAAAATCATGAATTTATGCCAGGACTGGCACATAATTTTCAGGGTCCAGTGCAAAATGAAAATGTGGGGCACCTTGTTCAAAAAGCAGGAATAAAGAGCTGAGAAAGGTACTAAAATACAAGCTCTTCCCTTTCCTCCACTGCCTCTCTCTGGATTTGTCACGTAGTTTTTATTTGCCATTTCACATTGTGCATGAGGATACTCATGAGGTGAAGGCAGACACTCACAGGTGCCCAGGGACTCTAACCTGGAACTCAGAGCAAGTGCTGCTTACCAGCTGCAGTCTCTCCTGCCAGTCACCGGACTGACGTGCTGTGCCCCTATGGGGGCAGAAAAATTAAACAAAGCATCCACTCTTCCGCTAGACCCTCTCCTCTAACCCATAGCAGGTGGGCAACCTCAAGGGTGTTGCAACTCTGAGCCAGGACACAGCTAAGTACCTGGATTGGGGGTAGGGGTGGTATAGAGGTGCTCACTGCAGGCACTGAAGGCAGAAGATGACAGTGGTTGCTGCGTGGGGAGGGAACAAGGAGGCTAGGAGGGGTCTGAGGAACTATGGGAATTGAGAAAAGTAGCTGATACCCTGATCCTGGGGAGGCAGGGACATGGTGGGACATGGGACAACTGCTGAGCTGAGGCTGCAAGTCCTTGTGCATGCTCCATTGTCCATTGTCCCATTAGACTTGACTTACGAAATACACATTCAAAGATTAAGTTATTAAGAATTTCAAGGCAGTGATGGTGCAGCATAAACACCCAAGCATATGACCCGGCATGGGACCCTATGCAAATGTACGGATCACACGTCCATGACATCAGCCCTGGCTTAGACAGACAGTTCAAACCAATCCAGTGCTGCAGGGCTCACTCTGTTTTCTCCCTTTACATCATTAGTACTGCTTTTTCCAAAAGTGAGAAAGCCTGGATCTCTGAGATATTTACTAACTTGCTCATTTTCCCTGTTTGCAACCCATCTTCCATTCAGAAGCGGACCTCACCCTGCCGGGGTTCTGGCACCTTGTCCAGGAGCTGCCACCCTCTGGCAGGCATGCCCACCTCCTCGCTTTCAGGCAATGGGCACCTACCCCTGTGTGGGGTAGCATCCCTGCAAAGCCACCCTCCTCACTCCCTAGGACTCTGACTACCATGCCAGCCTCCGCTCCTGCTTCTTCTGTGGGGAAGCCGTCTCTGTCTGTGTGGAGGGGGAGGGGTCAGGTTTTCTGTGTTGGACACTGCCCCCTCATGGGTGTCTACCTTTTTTTGAATGGCGTTTGCATTGAATTGATCAGGAATGGAAGAGAAAAGAAGAAAGGCAAAGGAGAAAAGGAAAAAAAAAAAAAAAAAAAGGAGAGGAAGAGCCGCAAATGATTTTTTGAGGGTGGCAAGCTGATTCTATAATTCATTAGAAAGTGGAAATATCTGACAAAGATATTTTAAAAATGAATAACAAATTGCCTGACCAGATATCAAGACAGATAGGAGAGCTATGATAATTAAAATGGAAAAGTGTTGGCATAAAGAGACAATGGTGTTGGCACGGTGGCTCACGCCTGTAATCTCAGCACTTTGGGAGGCTGAAGCGGGTGGGTCACTTGAGGTCAGGAGTTTGAGACCAGCCTGGCCAACATGGTGAAACCCTGTCTCTACTAAAGATACAAAAATTAGCTGGGCATGGTGGTACCTGCCTGTAGTCCCAGCTACTCGGGAGGCTGGGGCAGGAGAATCGCTTGAACCCAGAAGGCAGAGGTTGCAGGGAGCCGAGATTGCGCCACTGCACTCCAACCTGAGTGACAGAGCAAGACTCCATCTCAAGGGGAAAGAAAAAAGAGAGAGAGAGACAAATATAGCAATGTACTACAATATGAGCCTGGGAGCACGCATATATCCATGCACATCTGTTTTGCTTAGTTGGGGAAGGCATGGATTATCCAATGCTGTTGGTACAATTGGCTCTCCCTGGGAAAGGTTATTTCTTACCCCACCTCAGTCATAAAAACAAACTCCATGTGGAATAAAAAGTACACATTTTAAAAAAGAAAGACGACCTGAAGACACTAGGAGAACGCATGGAACTATTTCTGTAACATGAGGGTGAGGGGGCCTCCTCTGAGCAAGCTCAGGCAGCAACAACTGAAACGAAACAGACAAACGAAAAAGCCAAATCCATAATGAAAGAGGTTGATAAGTGTGACTACAAGAGGGTTAAAACTTTTTGCACAGCAAAAAATCTCAGAAACCAAATTAAAAGACAAAGGAGGCCAGGTGCAGTGGCTCATGCCTGTAATCCCAGCACTTTGGGAGGCTGAGGTGGGTGGATCGCTCTAGCCCAGGAATTCGAGACCAGCCTGGGCAACATGGCGGAGCCCTGTCTCTACCAAAAATACAAAAGTCAGACGGGCGTGGCAGTGCACCAGTAGTCCCAGCTACTTGGGAGGTAGAGGTAAGAGGATGGCTTGAGCCCAGGAAATCAAGGGTTCAGTGAGCTATGATTGAGATTATGCCACTGCACTCTAGCCTGGATGTCCAAGTGAATCCTGCCTCAAAACAAAAACAAAAACAAAAGACAAGGAAAAACTTACAAGAAACAGTTGCTAAATTTAAACAGCTAAACTATTTTTTGTTTTATTATTTTTTTTAACATTTGGGGTGTCAATCTGTCATCTAGGCTAGAATGCAGTGGCAGGATCATCATAGCTCACGACCGCCTTCCCACTCCTGGCCTCTAGTGATCCTCCCACCTCAGCCTCCCAAAGCACTGAGACCACAGGCACAAGCCACCTCACCTAACTCCACATAAACTGCTAATGACTCAGGACATATTTATCAAGAATTCTTACAAATCAATAGTGAAAAACAAACAACCCAGTATAACAGTGAACAAAGAGCATGAACATGAAATTAATAAACCATAAAATAGAATTGGCCAATAAACATTAAGCAATATGTTCAACCTGATTAAAAATTAGGAATGGCTAAAATAAAACACGCCAAAATATCCTTTTGTACTTGCAGATTGGTAAATAGGAAAAGGTGAATAACAACCAGTTTGTGTGAAATTGTGAGGAAACAGATTTGCTCATCAAGTATTGGGAGATATGCAAATTGCTCAACCCTCTTTTAATGGGAAGATTCAACAATAAAAAAATATATGTATATATTTACACATATTGTATTTTAAATTTATATATTTATAAATGCATTCATATGAAAAAGAGACAAAGAAAGAGAGACTGTTTTATATGTATGTAAAACTGTGATAGACAAAGAGAGAGTGATAGTTTTATATGTGTATATATATATATATATATGGAGAGAGAGAGAGAAAGAGAGAAAAAGCCAATACCAGCGGTTACTTACAGGGAAAAAGCCTGATATTAGAGAAAGCGCCAAAAGAAACTTGTTCCTGGCTTTATCATTAACTTGCTCTGTGACTGTTTCCGTTTCTGATTCCCAGTCGTTCACATGTAAAACAAGAGGGTTGAGCTAAAAAGTCTCTCTCTGTTCAAATTCTATAATTTGATAAATTTTGCAAAGGTCCTTGCAAATAAATTTTGTGTTAGTTTTCTTTTGCTGTGTAGCAAATCACCACAAACTAAGTAGCTTAAAAGAACACACATTTAGTATCTCACAGTTGCCATGGGTCAGGAGCACAGGCATGGCTTAACTGGGTTCTTCTGCTCAGGGTCTCGCCAGAATGCAATCAGGGTATGGCCAGGCTACATTCTCTAGGGAAGAACTCGTTTTGAAGCTCAATTTGGTTGCTGGTGCACTTTGTTTCCTTGTTTCACCTTTTCCTGTTTACCACTCTGCAGGTGCAGAAGATGTTTATATGACTGAGGGCCCTGCTTCTTCATGGCTGTCAGCTGGAGGCTACCCCCTCCGATCCTGAATGCCACCTACCAATGCCACGTGGTCCTCCCCATAAGCAACTCACAACATGGCTGTTTGGTTTTTCAAGGCCAGAATCTCTCCGTTACTTTAGTGCAAAATTATATACACACACACACACACACACACACACACACACACACACATGTAAGATTACCTATTAAAAAGCCTGGCACTTGTATTCCCAGCTACTCAAGAGGCTGAGGTGGGAGGATTGCTCAAGCCCAGGAGATGGAGTCCAACCTGGGAAGCATAGTGAGACCCTGCCCCTAAATATTAAAAAAATAACATGTATAACGTTTTACATTGTGTGTGTGTGTATACATATACGTGTATTTGGCAAAGACAATAGGCTATCACACCTATGAGTACATATATATGTATATATACACACACACGCACACACACACACTCATATTGTCTTGGGATGGGAATATCTTGCCAAATTCTGCTGGCCAGAAGCAAGTCAGAATTGTCACCCACACTTGGGAAGAAGGAATTATCCGGGACATTAACATTGGTATCTTTTGTTTTTGTTGTTTTGACGAAAGGTCTTGTGCTGTCATGCAGTCTGGAGGGCAGTGGTGTGATTGCGGCTCACTGCAACCTCTGTCTCCTGGGCTCAAACAATCCTCCCACCTCAGCCTCCTGAGTAGCTGGGACCACAGGAGCACACCAGCACGTCCAGCTAACTTTTAAAAAGTTTTGTAGAGATGGGATCTCACTATGTTGCCCAGGCTGGTCTTAAACCCTTGAGCTCAAGCAATCTTTGTACCTGTCTCCCAAAGTGTTGGAATTACAGGCGTGAGCCACGTGCTTGGCCAACACCAGCAACTTTGAATGCTGCCTGCAACAAAAATCTCTAAGTTGTGATTATTAAAAGCCAATCCTTTTTTTTTTTTGTATTGATAAAATTATTTTGGTATGGGAGGAAAGGAGATTTATCAGGAAGGTAGAATTTCATTTTGGAAATGAAGTTTTGCAGCAAAGAAATGAAAAACTTAACTGTAAGAGTTTTTATGATTCATAGCCTGCTATATACACTAATTTTAAATCGTCCCTTCAAGCCATAGTGCACTGAAAAATACATATTTAAAGAGTGTGTGAAATTGAATCACCTCTAGACAATTATTCTGAAACATTAATTCCTGCCTGATTATTTTTAAAAATCAAGTCCATTGTTTAGATTCCATTTTTTCCATAATTTTCTGTGCAAATATATTAAAAATTGAGGCTCTGAGTGAGTCTGGCATGCTTGGAGGGCAAAGTTAAGTTTGAAGGATCAAATTTTAGAAAGGGTGCCTTTTGAAATGTGCATGTAGGCAGCAATTGTTTGCATGAAATCCTGTGAAGCAAAGAGAATAGGAGTTAACTTGATATTCTTTCAAAAACATGGCAATGTCAACCAAGACGCAGGCCCAGCTAATGGAGACAGGTGAGAGAAAGAGGAAGTGACGGTTAAGGGTCTTCACATGGCGGCCGAGGGTTAGGATTGAGTGAAACTTCCACTGTGACTATCCAGGGCTCCTCATCAGCTGCGGAATCTGCCGTGTTGGGTTGGAAATTTGTACCCCATCCACACAGAGGGGCATCTTCCCATCCCAAGACATTGCTGGGCCCTGTTACAGAGAGAAACAAACCAATCTGCAAAGGCTTTCATAAGCTGGCCTAAAGTAATGTTTGTGTGGGAAAAAAGGCTTAGCTGTTCTTTTCCACCCCTCCCAGCAAAGGGATGATTTGCCACAATAGTTAAAACAAATGTTTCTGCTGGGGAACCACTTCTCAGGCAAATAAACGTCTTCGGCAGAAATAAATGTAAAGGTGTGAGGACAGGGCAAAATGAAGAACTTTCCAGCGATTGTTGCCAATGAAGCTGAAATGTAGTTAATGTGTGAAGTCTTCTGATGCAATGGGTCACAAACTGGTTTCATGGGAGATTTTATTTGTCTAGCACCGTGTTTCAAAAATGATTTTTAAAAAATAGATGCCATTAATAATAGGGAAATTGTATATAACATCTGGATTCCTGACTGCTAAAAAATGTGGAAGAACTGTCAACACTAGGCTTATATTTCTGCCTAAATGGTATCAGCTGACTGCAGCTGAGAAGGGGCTATATCTCCAGTTCACCCCAGTCTCCACCACTCCTTATTGTCTCACACCTGGCACCTGTCACTTATTTATCTTTACTCCCTAGCCCCCATAAGAATTTGAGTGTACAGCCTTAAATTTGATGCGCATCTAAGTTTTCAACTTGGAGAGCATCAAGTCTAATCCTCTGATTTTACAAATGGGGAAACTGAGGCTATCACACAGTTAGGAAGGGGATGAACCTAAGCTGGCTCTCAGTCTCCTGACTTCTAAGCAATTCCTCTTTCTTCTGTGACCCTACCTCTATTTCTCCACATTTATTATTGGGAGTTGAAATTCTCTAAATTTATTTTCAACTATGTGACCAACATGTACTATTAACTTTTATTCTTTATCTGGAGAAATCTTGATTGCTTGGCAATGTTTTAGCAGAAAGTCTTTTCCGAGGCTTTTTAGCTACACCTAACTAGAATTCATAATTTAGGGGAATATTGCCAAGGTAGAGTAAGTCAGATTATCCATTGACACCAAAGAAGACAACATAAGCACTTTCACTTCTGAGTATTATTTTAATCTAAAATAACACAAGAGACATTAAGCTTTCCTAAGATTTACTATTCCACTTGGCGGTGGTGTCCCCTCTGATTGTGTGTCACAACAAGTCTTGGGGCTTTCAAGGTGTTTGAGACATCCAGGAGGAAGAGCTGAAGTTTTCCAATGGTGAGAGGTTGGAAACAAAACATCTTACCTCATTCATTCACTTCTGTGATGTCTTGAAGGTACCCGAGCTAACTGCTGCCACTTAGAAATGACCTGTCTGTCCTCCCCGTTCTAAGGACAGCTTTTCATTCTCCCTCCACATTTTTGGAATACGTTTCACATTGGCAGGTGGAAGTCAATAGAGCAGCCCTTGAAATGAGTTTTTAGATTTTGGAAGGAGCTGAGAAATTTTCCCTTTCCCAGTTCCCCAAAGCAAATCATCTCCTATAGGTAGATCTGAACTTTCAGATCCACAACCAATTGAGCATTCACTGGGTCAGTCGGCACCGTGGCCTCTGTCTGGGAGAGCATAAATCCTAGTGCATCATCTTATTGCAAGCTAGGAGCTGCCCAGGGACCTTGTAAGAAGAGTTCAAGTGATAGTTTGCTAAACACTTGCATGGGATAAGAAGAGGCTCATCAAATGACCTTCGGAGGTGGCCGCCCATGGAGAGAAGGCCATTGGAAGACAACAGCAGGTGACAAGCCTGCCCCAATCAATTTGCAGGACCGAGGGCAAGAGTACAAAAGGTCCACTTATCATATGACTGAATATCAAAATGTTCAATAAAACAGATGCTAGCCTTCTCATTTTGCAGATATGGCTTCATAGTGTCCTGGTGGGCCAGACTCAGATTCAGAATTCTTTAGAATCTGGCCCATAGCCTACTTTCCTTTTTTGTTTTTTCCATCTCCAGCGCCATCCTGCACCATGAAGTTCTTATGCACAAGTGTCTGTACTTGCCAGCTCATGTTCAAGTCTTGTCACTGCCCTTGGCCTCTCCTTGGACTGCAGGGTGTGTATGCAGGTGATGTAATCTGCTCTTGGGAGGACAGAGAATAGCCCTGGGGAAGAGGCTCACACAGCTCTGGGAGAAAATTCCAGGATCTTAGGGTGCATGGTCTGGGAGACTGGTTGTGGGCTGTGGATATGCACAATCCCTTAGCCTTGTTGACTCCTCCCCAGTGGAAAGCGGACAGCCAGGGAGGACCAGATGACAACTTTGTGGCCATGCTACATTGAATGGAACCAACCATTCCCAAATGGAAATGGATGAGTGGCCGAAGAGATTCCTTGGGAGGAGATGACAAGAACAATGCACAGGTCAGGAAGAGGGTGCCATTAATGTTCCTCTGAGTGCAAGTGCTTGATCAGTCACATACTTGTTCAGGTCCTTCAAAGTAAAGGTTGACACTTTAAAAAATGAGAGAAAATGATTGCTTTTTAAAAGAAACTTGGGCTATGAAGAGAACATTTTCCCCTTCCTTCCTCCCTTTCTCCTTTCTTTCTTCTTTCCTTCCTTTTTCTTTTCTTTTCTTTCTTCCTTCGTTTCTTTTTTTCTTTTTCTTTCTTTCCTTCTTTCTTTCTTTCTTTCTTTCTTTCTTTCTTTCTTTCTTTCTTTTTCTTTCTTTCTTTCTTTCTTCTTTTCTTTCCCCTTTCTTTCTTTCCCTCTCTCTCTGTCTCTCTCTGTCTCTCTCTCTCTCTCTCTCTTTCTCTTTATTTCTCTTTTTCTTTCTTTCTGACAGGGTTTTGGTCTTGTCACCCAGGCTGGAGTGCAATGGCATGCTCTCGGCTCACTGCAACCTCTGCCTCCCAGGTTCAAGTGATTCTACTGCCTCACCCTCCCGAGTAGCTGGGATTACAGACATGTGCCACCACACCTGGCTAATTTTTGTATTTTTAGTAAAAAACGGGGTTTCACCACGTTGACCAGACTGATCTCAAACTCCTGATCTCATGTGATCTGCCTGCCTCAACCTCCAAAAGTGTCAGGACTAACTACAGGCATGAGCCACTGTGCTCGGCCTGGAGAGAACATTTTAAAAACAGATGTTTGGAAATGTTCTTGTTAAGGGATTATTGTTGATATGTTTACATTACTCAAAATTATGTAAATTCCCTATATAAGTGCTTCAATATGGACACAGTTGCAATTCCTGGAAACCAAATTTTCTAACATTACTTAAAATTATCTCAACCTAGCATTTCAGTGAATTTTAAACTTGTGCTGAAAGTGCAAAAATTCAATACTTTTTAATTAGTTTTCAACAACAGGTTAACCTCAGGGAGGATAAAAATAGACAAATTTCAACAAAAACCTTTGCAAAATTGGTATATGGAGTTGGAAGATGAAAAGCACTTTTAAAAATAGGTATAGCAAGTGATACCCTTCATCCAGTTGGAAGATATATCTCTATGGGGTTAGTTTTTCGTTTATGACAATCGTTAAAATCATGTATTGGTATGAATCATACTGCACAATTTAAAATCAAAAAAAAAAAAAAAAAAAAAAATAATAATGAATGGATTTTGATTTTCAATCAGCAATAATCCTTTTTTTTTTTTTTTTTTTTTTGAGACGGAGTTTCACTCTTGTCACCCAGGCTGGAGTGCAATGGCGCGATCTCGGCTCACCACAACCTCCGCCTCCCGGGTTCAGGCAATTCTCCTGCCTCAACCTCCTGAGTAGCTGGGATTACAGGCACACGCCACCATGCCCAGCTAATGTTTTGTATTTTTAGTAGAGACGGGGTTTCACCATGTTGTCCAGGATGGTCTCGATCTCTTGACCTTGTGATCCACCAGCCTCGGCCTCCCAAAGTGCTGGGATTACAGGCTTGAGCCACCGCGCCCGGCAGCAATAATTCTTAAGTGAGAGTAAGGAAATTTTTTACATCACTGAGTAAATTTTTTCGAAGTATTGCTTATTCCTTCTTTATCACTTCCTCTTTACAGCTGTCCTTTTACATCTTTACCATCTCCATAATAGGTTAATGTCATGGTAAATGTATATATTTAGCAAGTAAATGCATACACATTAGGGGAATTGTTTCAAAATGTTTTCCTAATATGTGTGCCTGATCAGAAGTTTGCAGACCATTGATTTAGGGGAGAATGAGATCCAGGATAAAACCAAAAATGACGCCCTTTGACATTGACACTTTGGCTGGTCAGTCCAAGAATGGATGCCTGCTTCGTTTTCCTCTAAGACCTTTTCAAATAAATTCTGCTATCTGCTTCTGGGGGTGGAGGGGCCGGGTTGTGAATCTGTTCCATTCAGCACTCAGGAGTACTCTGGTTTCTGTTTTGTAATAAGAGTAGTACAGTTTGCTTTTGTTTAAACTCTTGTTTTCAGGACTGATTTGCAGAATCCTGTTGACTCAATCCCAGAGAACTCACTGATGAGGGCAAGAGACAGACAAAGCCACTGGGCAGCAGTGAGCATGCTGGTGCTCCATGATCAAGTGTTTGATAACAGATGTAAAGAAGCTTGCAGTAATGCCTGCTATTGTTTCAGAGCGCTTATCCAGCATTGCACTGAGGACTTGATGGGTGCTTAGTCTGCACACCATTTCTACACAGAAAGAACTAGCATTCAGTCCAATTTTTAATCTCGTATTTTGAAATAATTTCAGACTCAGGAAACTGCAGGAATAGTACAGAGCTTGCTTCCTTCCTTCCTTCCTTCCTTCCTTCCTTCCTTCCTTCCTTCCTTCCTTCCTTCCTTCCCTCCTGTCTGCCTGCCTGCCTTCCTGCCTTCTTTCTTCTTATTATTTCTTTTTTGGTTTGTTTTGAGATGGAGTTTCACTTTTGTTGCTCAGGTTGGAGTGCAATGGCATGATCTTGACTCATAGCAACCTCTGCCTCCCGCATTCAAGCGATTCTCCTTCCTCAGTTTCCTGAGTAGCTGAGATTACAGGTGTGCACCACCATACCCAGTTATTATTATTTTTTTGTCTTTTTAGTAGAGGTGGAATTTCTCCATGTTGGTCAGGCTGGTGTTGAACTCCCGACCTCAGGTGATCCACCTGTCTTGGCCTCCCAAAGTGCTGGGATTACAGGAGTGAACCATTGCGCCCAATCTAGTGCAGATCTTTCTTATTTACTCTGCACTCAGCTTCCCCAATCTTAACAACTTACATAACCGTGGCACAAACGTTAATCCCCAGAAAATTAACATTGGTGCAGTCCTATTAACTAAGCTACAGACATTATTCATATGTCATCACTTTTCCACTCATGTCCTTTCTCTGTACCATAATCCAATCCAGGATTCCACTTTGCGTTGAGATGTTCTGTCCCTTAGTCTCCTCCTACTCTGTGACAACTTCTCAGCCTTCTTTGTTTTTCATGACCTTGACTCTTGTGATAAGTAGTGGTCAGTTATCTTGTAGAATGTCTTGCAATTTGGATAAGTCAGGTGTTTCTCATGATTAGATTGGGGTTAAGCATTTTTTGGCAAGAAGTGATATTATAGCCTCAGGGAATTATATCAAGGGCTACATTATGCCAATATTTCTTATTAGTGGTAGTGTTAATCTTGATCACTTGGTTAAAGTGGCATCTACTGGGTGTCTCCCATGTAAAGTTACTGGGTTGTCTTTTGTAATTAACAAATATCTTGAAGGTAATACTTTGAGACTACATGAATATCCTGTTTTTCCACAAACTTCCACCCACTGATCTTAGCATTCATGGGTGGATCTTGCCTGTAACAATTATTACTGTGGTGTTTGCCTACTGGGATTCACCCCTATTGTATAGATGAGGTAAATGATGCTCACAGAGCTGCAGTGACTTGTCCAAGGTCCAATACCACATCCCTTCTCTACTCAGAATCTGGCCATGGCTTTCATGTTCCTCAAGGGAAAGGCCAAAGTCCTGACAAGGTTCCCCAAGGCTCCCCACAATCTGGCCCCCATGATGCCTCTGACTTTATTCATATCTCACTCGCGCCCTCGCTCACTTTCCTTGGACCACACTGGCTTCCTAGCCCTTCCTTGAAAATGTTCTCACATCTGAACCTTTGCACTGGCTGTTTCCTCAGCCTGGGACCTCCCCCATGCCCCCATATCTGTTTTGCTCACTTTTTCACTTCCTTGGATCTCTGCTCAGTGTCACCTTCTCAGTGAATCAGTGCCCGATGACTGTTTTTATCCACCCACAACCCAGGCATTCCACTCCCTATCCTCCTTTCTTGCTTTAATTCTCTCCACCTGACATATTATTTTTAACTCCTTATATATTATATATGCATGCAAATAGGTGTTATAGATTTACCTATCCACCCTCTTAGCTGTAATTTCCATGAGGACAGGGAGTTCATATGTTTTGTTTATTGCTGTATGTCCAGTGTTTAGAATAGTGATGAGCACATAGTAGACACTCAATTAACTGTTGTTGAATGAATGTATAAATTTTGGAACATGTTCAACCACATTAAAGACTTGGAAGACTCACCTCCTTTATAAGGAACAGAAAATCACAACTCAAACTGACTTTTCTCTCGAGGGAGGTTTGAGGGTCTCCTAACTAACTGCAAGGCTGTAGGAGGGGCAGGCTATGGGAGGATGTTTTCAGGATTCTGGCTTGCTTTCTCTTTGGTCCTGTCTGCTTTCTGGGTCTTCTGTCTGTTGGCCCATTCTTGGGCTTTTCCTCAAGAATCTCTAGAATCATCTCTTTCCCCTTGAGCTCTACTTTGCCTACTGAAGCTTTACTCTTGGGGGGCCCTTGCCATGTGGTGGCCCCTGGATCACTGCAGGCTCATATTACCTGCACAGCTAGTGCTTCCAACAAAAAAGAGGACTTCTTTTTCCCAAAATTTCCAATAAAATGCTGGGCCTCGGTCTCACTGGCTCAGGTTGCACTGAACGCCCATCTGTGAACCAATTGCTATAAACAGAGGAATCAAATTCTCTGATCAATTATGTCTGGGTTATGTGCTCATTCTTGGTAGGAGTATAAGATTATCCCCCAACCACATGGATTAAAATCTGGTGAAAGGAGTTTCAGAAGGAAAAGTGGGAAATGGAAAGTGGGCATATATGCTGACTGGGCAAAATTATTACCATTCTACACCTAAATTTTATATACCCTCCCTAGTCACAACCACTCAGATTCTGCTTCTTTAGGTCTGAGGAAGGGTCTAGGCATCTGTATTTTTAGGAAGCATGCCAAGGGGATTTTGATTTACAGCCAAGTTTGGGAAGAACTGGCTTTATGGAATTTGCTCTAACCTCCCTCGAGAAAAAATAGGGTTCATTTCATAAACATGGTTCTAAAGTTTCTCTGTTGAAAGGCATGAACAGGAGTTCACATGCATTATGTTGAAGATTGTGGTAGAAGTCATCTGTTGCTTTGCATACCTGGCAACCACCTTCCTTAGCCATAGGGACTGTCAATTTCATGGCCCTGCCTCTCCTACCTCAGGGCTGACCCCATGACTCCAGATTGCTAATCAGAGCAAGTCATCTCCCTGGTTATAGTGATGGGTTCAAGAATAGACACATGACTAAAGCCAGGCCAATAGGAGTCCTTTCCGAGGCTTTGGGTAGAGCTTCCCAGGAGGTGTTGCTCTATTTACTTTGAGAACACAAGTGTAAGAACCATGTGAACTCAGAACTGCTGACAACAGTGTTTATCTCAAAGGGGGAAGACACCTGCCTGAAAACAAAACAAACCTAAAGAAAAATAGAGCTTAGAGATGGAGAGAGACAGTACTAGTGATGTTGTGTTAGTGCCCTGGATTCAGCTGTGACCCAAGCTGGTACAATTGGACTTTTCAGTTGCATAGGTCAACACATTTTCTTTGGTTTGTTTAAGTCATTGAGTTGTATTTCTATAATAAGAAACCAGAGGAGTCCTAATTAACTTGGATGTGAACTACAACCACCTCAACTTTAAGACCCATTGATGAGGTAAGAACTAGCATAAGAGATGCCTTTTGAAGTAGGTAGGATAAATGATCCTATGCATTAGTGCAGATATCACATGCATATCAACATGCATATTGAGTCCCTCCATGTATAAGGCATGGAGTGAGGTACTACAGAGCAATTTAGGAGCATCCTACAGATAAATAAGATGTGGTCCTGCTCTTGAAGCCCTTAAAGTCCTGCGCAGGAGCTCTCAAACTGCATAAAAGTCATCTGGGGAACTTATTACAGCAGAGACCTGAGTCTCAGTTCCAAGACATTGAGTCAATAGGTCTGAGGTAGAGCCCAAGAATCTGGGCTTTGATAAGCCTTCCCTAGCCCACCCCTTGCAAGTAATCCAAAAGACACTTCGAAGTCAATCTAGTGGGAGAGAGGGGCAGAAGAAGAGGAGAGCAAAAATAAGGCAGAAAAAAAATTTGAGGAAATAACAGCTGAACATGTCTCAAATTTTATGAAAGACACAAATTCACAGACACAGGATGCTCCATGAACACCAAGAAGAATAAAGCCGGCAAAGGTCATGCTGAAGTTGGACTCAAGAAAACATCTTGAAAACAGCAAGAAAAAAACATCTTACATATAAGGGAACAATAATTTAATTAATGGCTGATACTTCATGAGAAACTACAGAGGACAGAAGAAAGTGGAACAGCATCTTTAAGATATTGAAAGAAAAAAGAAACTGTCAATCTAGAATTTTATATATGATGAAAATATTCTTCAAGGATGAAGGGTATTTTCAGATAAAAGAAAACTAAGAGAATTTGTTTTAGCAGACCTGTACTATAAGAAATACTAATGAAAGCTAAAGAGAAATGACACTAAATGAAAACTTAATGCCTCAGAAAAGAATGAAAATCACTGTAAATGTTAAATAGCTGGATAAATAAGAAAGACTATGTTTTTGCTTTTTCCCTTTTAAAAAAATAATACATGTGACTGTTTAAACAAAAATTGTAACTCTTTGGTTTTTAATGTATGTATATGA
>NW_022437077.1:489850-512945 GCF_009761245.1 Sapajus apella
CTCCGCCTCCTGGGTTCAGGAAATTCTCCTGCCTGAGCCTCCTGAGTAGCTGGGATTACAGGCACGCACCACCATGCCCAGCTAATTTTTTGTAGTTTTAGTAGAGACGGGGTTTCACCGTGTTGACCAGGATGGTCTCGATCTCTTGACCTCGTGATCCACCCGCCTCGGCCTCCCAAAGTACTGGGATTACAGGCGTGAGCCACCATGCCCGGCCAGGGATATATATTGTAATTCCTAAAGCAACCACTAAAAAACTATGCAAAGAAATATAGCTAAAAGTTAATACAAAAATTTAAATGTAATTATAAAATCAATAGTTATGGGCTGGACTATCCCACCCCCTTCCTTCAAAATTCATATGTTGAAGTCCTAAACTCTAGTATCTCACGATATGACTAGTGTCCTTATAAGAAAAAGAAATTTGGATACAGATAGATACAGAATAAAGACCATGTAAAGACACAGGGAGAAGATGGCCATTCATAAGCCAAAGAGAGATGCCTCAGAAAAAAACAGCCCTGCTGACACCTTGATTTTGTACTTCTAGCCTCCAGAATTATGAGAAAATAAACTTTCATTGTTCAAGACACCCCAGTCCATGATAGTTTGTTATGGAAGCCCTAGCAAGCTAATACATTAATTGATACTTTTATAAAGGCAAGAGAAGGGAATAGAATAACAAAAAATGAGAGGAGATTAATTGAAAACCAACAGTAGTGTGGCAGGAAGATACCAAATAATATAATTAATTACATTAAATGGTAATTAATTGACTGTTCTAATTAAAAGGCAGGGATTTTCAGATAAAAAAGCCAGACCCAACGTGCCCTGTCTTTAAGAGATCCGCTTTACAAATAAAGACACAAGTAAGTTGAGCATAAAGGGATGGAAATATATATATATATATACACACACACACACACACACATATATATATATACATACACACACACACATGTATATATAATATGCAAACAGTAAGCGTAAGAAGGCAGGACTGACTATACTAACATGAAATAAAATAGATTTCAAGTAATAAAAAAGGAACATTTCAAAATGATAAAAGGACGACTTCACTAGAAAGAAATAACAATCATAAATGTGTAAGTGCTTGATAATAGAGTTTCAAAAGAAATGGAGAAAAATTTGACAGAATTAAAGGGAAACATAGACAAGTTTAAAATCATGATGGTGGATTTTAATATCTTTTTCTCAGCAATTGAGAGGATAACTAGACAATCAGCAATGCATAGAAGACTTGAACAACACTATCAATCACCTTGACCTAATTTGTAGTTTATAGAAAACTACATGTAACAACTGAAGAGTACAAATTCTTCCCAAGCGCATGTGGTATGTTCACCACAACAAACGCCATGTTACTCTATTTACAGAAATTGAAATCATCTAGGTTATGTTCTTTGGCCACATGGAATTAAATTGGAGGTCAGTCTCATTAAGATATCTAGGAAAATTCCCAAATATTTGGGGATTAAATAGAACACATATCAAAGAAGAAATCATAGAATAATTAGAAAATGTTTTAAGCTAGATAGTAATGAAAATAAAATAATCAAAATTTATGGAGCACAGTTAAGGCAGTGCGTTGGAATATAAGAAAGAGGTATACTTAGTGATCCCTAAGATTCTACCTTAAGAAATTAGAAAAAGCAAAACAAATTCAACCCTCAGTAAGTAGAAGGAATGAAATAATAAAGAACAAAAATCAATAAAATAAAACATGGACAAACAATGAGGAAATTAGTGAAACAAAAAACTGGTTCTGTGAAAAGAGCAATAACACTGATGAATATTTAGATGAATCAAGAAAAAACATAAAACAACAACTTCTGGTTTCAGGAATGGAAGTGGGAATGTAACTGTAGATCCTAAAAACACTAAAGAGGAAGAAGGGAACATTATGCATCCCTTTATGCCAATCAATTTGACAACTTAGTGGAAATGAGCAAATTTCTTAAAAAATACAACTTAATAAAACTGATGCACTAAGAAATCAATGATTATTTCCATACCTATTAAAGAAACAGAATTCCAAATTTGAAACCTGCCAACAAAACACTTGCCTCAGTTAACTTCACTGATGAATTCTATCAGATATTTAAGAAGATAGCAGCATCAATCCTCCACAAAGTTTTTCAGAAAATAGAAGAGGAGTTAACACTTCCTAGCTCTTTTAACTAGACCAGTATTATCCTGCTTTCCAAACCAGATAAAGCCACCACAAGAAAAGAAAATGCAGAACATTAGCTCTTACGAAGACAGGTACAAAAATCCTGAATAAAACATTAGCAAATTGAATACAGCAATAGTTAATGGGATAATACATCATGTTCAAGTGGGTTCATTCCAAGAATGAAATATTAGTTTAACAATTGGCAATCAGTATAATTTACCATGTAAGTAGAATGAAGAAAAAAAGTATGATCATTTTGGTTGATTCAGTAAAAGCATGTGACAAAAATCAACACCATTCCTGATTAAAAAAGAAAAAACCCACCCTCAGCTGACTAGCATAGAAGCGAATTTCTTCAACGTGATAGAGGACATCCCATCAATGATAGACTGGATAAAGAAAATGTGGCATATATACACCATGTAATACTATGCAGCCATGAGAAAGAATGAGTTCATGTCCTTTGCAGGGATATGGATGAAGCTGGAAGCCATCATTCTCAGCAAACTAACACAGTAACAGAAAACCAAACACTGCATGTTCTCATTCATAAGTGAGAGTTGAACAATGAGAATACATGGACACAGGAAGGGGAAAATAACACACCAGGGCCTGTCAGGGAGTGAGGGGCAAAGGGAGGGAGAGCATTAGGACAAATACCTAATGCATGTGGGGCTTAAAACCTAGATGATGGATTGATAGGTACAGCAAACCACCATGGCACATATATACCTACGTAACAAACCTGCACGTTCTGCACATGTATCCTAGAACTTAAAGTTAAAAAAAGAAAAAAAAGATAAGCTTTGGCTAAAATGATCACTTAATGATCACATCCTAAAAGCTTTCCCCACATATTAGGAGCAAAGTAAGGCTGTTTCCTTTCACCACTTCTATTTAGCATATAACAGTAGACCCATACTTGTAGTAAATGGATTTTTGACACAGGTACCAAGGAAATACAATGGGAAACGATAGCAACTTCAACAAATGGTGCTGGAAGATCTGGGTGTATTTATGAGAAAACAAAAGCAAAACCAAAGAAAACCACACACACGATGCATAAAAATAACTCAAGGAGAATCCTACATCCAAATGTAAGAGCTGAAATGATAAAACTTATGGAAGAAATTATAGGTAAAAATCATTGTGATCTGGAGTTAAGTAAAGAGGTCTTAGCTCATTAACAAGTGCAAATCAAAAAGAATAAAAAATTAATGAAATGGACTTCATTAAAATTAAAAACTTTTGCTCTTTGAATCACAAAGAAAATGAAAAGGTAAGCCATATCCTGGAAGACAATATTTTCAAAACATATGACAAAGGGCTTGTATTTAGAATTTATAAAGAATTCTTACAGAGCCTGGGTGGGGGGTGGCTCACACCTGCAATCCCCAGCACTTAGATTGCTTGAGCCCAGGAGTTCGAGACCAACCTCAGCAACATAGTGAAATGCTGTCTCTACTGAAAATGCAAAAATTAGCTAGGCTTAGTGGCAGGCACCTGAAGTCTCAGCTACTCAGGAAGCTGAGATGAGACCGATTGAGCCCTAGGAAGCGGAGGCTGCAGTGAGCCAAGTTTGCGCCGGTGCACTAAGCCTGGGTGACAAAGTGAAATCCCGTCTCCAAAACAAAACAAAACAACAACAAAATGTACAAATCAATAACATGAGGACGAACCAACTAAAAATGGGAAACATAGACATACCAATTCTTTTAAAGGATGTGAAATAATGCTGTCTGCAGTCATCAGGGAAATGCAAATTAACACCACAATGAGATAACACTCACACTAGGATGGCTAAAATGAAAAGACTGACAATAATGAGTACTGGCAAGAACACAGAGCTACTGGAACTCACACATATTTCTGAGGCAGCTACAAAGTGGTTCAGCCACTATGGATGGAAAAATTTGACAGTTTCTTGTAAAGTGAAACAGATACTTATCTTACAATCCAATCATCCTACTCCTAGGAATTTATCCAAAAGAAAGAAAAACTACATCCATGTGAAGACTCTTCCTCAAATATTCATTGCAGCCTTGTTCATAAGAACCCCAAACTGGAAGCAACTGAAGTGTTATTCATTTTTATTGCTGAGTAGTATTCTATTGGACGGATATCACAAAACGTCTATCAACCTTTGGACATTTTCTGATAAATGTGCTATAGAATACTACTCAGCAATAAAAATGAGTAAACAGTGATACATCACCAGCATGGATACGTTCAAGAACAATATGGCAAATGAAAGAAGACAAACACAAAAGACAAATACTATGATTTGATGAATATGAAATTCTAGAAAAAATGAAATCATAGTGACAAAGAGATCAGAGGTGCCTGGGGTCTGGAGGTTATAGAAAGAACTGACTGCAAAGGAGGGATTTGACAGAACTTTTTAGGGGGATAAAAATGTTTTTTATTTTGATTATGGTAGTGATTACATGACTACGGATCATTGCCAAAACTTACTAAAATATACATGTAAAATGGGTGAATTTTGTCGTATGTAATATATACATCAAAAATAAAAAAGAAAAAAATTAAAAACTTCCCTTTTCTATGTAAACTAATTAAACACTATTTTATATTTAAAAATTGGGTAATTTAGCTACCCAAAGCTAAGAGTTGGATTGGAGTGCTAAGAGGAACTCTCCCAAGGCATTCGGGACTTCAGTGAGTGTGTAAGGCAGTAGCTCTCCAAGGGAGGGCAGCATGGCAGAGAGAGAGCTCTAGAGTCTCAGAAACCCAGGAACGGTCTTGGAACATGAAGAGAACTCCCCAGCAACTGAAAACCTTGTAGGACTGCAAAGAAGACCAAAATCTTGGCCACGTACAGTGGGTCAAGCCTGTTATCCCAGTACTTTGGGAGGCTGAGGTGAGTGGATCACTTAAGGTCAGGAGTTCTAGACCAGTCCAACCAATGTGGTGAAACCCTGTCTCTACTAAAAATACAAAAATTAGCCAGACAGGGTGGTGTGTGCCTGTAATCTCAGCTACTAGGGAGGCTGAGGCAGGACAATTGCCTGAACCCAGGAGGTGGAGGTTGCAGTGAGCTGAGAGGGTATCACTGCATTCCGGCCTGGGTGGCAGAGTAAGACTCTGTCTAAAAAGAACAACAACAAAAAAGGACCGAAATCTCCCATAGTGTAGAATGTTATTGAAATCACAATAAGATCCCCAGAATCTCAACAGGGCTCAGAGCCCAGAGTCCTGATGTGTCCTCAACATATTTAAAACCAATAGTAAACTGAATGAAGCTGAAGCTGCAATAAAACCCAGACACAGTTCAACTAACATCAGAGAGACTAAGACCCCTTCCTACTCTAGCAGTGGATAGAAGAAAGAACATGCCCTTTTCTAGAGGCAAATATTGGTTACTTTTTTCTCTACTGTTCTTTTATACAAAATGTCTGATATATAGAAGAAAATTATAAGACATATGAAAAAGTAAGGGAAAAAAGTTAAAACATAACACATTAAATAAAAACAGACCTAGTAATGTCTCAGAAGTTAGCATTATCACACAAAAATGCTAAAGGATACAGCAGAAAAGTGGACAATATGCGTGAAGAGATGGGTAAGACAAACTCTAAAAAGAACTAAAAGAGCCTTTTTTGCTCGGCACTTCTGTGGAGTAGGGTTGTTGGCAGCCATCATGCCCAGCTGGATGGCATGATCCTGAAGACTCACTTCCACAAGGATTGGCAGCAGCATGTGGCTACTTGATTCAACCAGGAAGATCTGCAGACTCACAGCCAGGCAAGCAAAAGTATGCCCTGCATATGGACCCATTCAGCCCATAGTATGGTAAGGTATCACACCAAAGTATGAGCTGGCAGGGCCTTCAGTCTGGAAGAGTTAAGTGTGGCTTGCAACCACAAGAAGGTGGACTGAACCATTGGCAACCATGGGTCCAAGAAGGTGGAAAAAGTCCACTGAGTCCTTGGTATCCAAAGTGCAATGGTTGAGGGAGTACTGCTCTAAGCTTATGCTTTTTGACAGGAAGCCCTTGGCTCCCAAGAAGGAAGACAGTTCTGTGAAGAATTCAGATTGGCCACCCAACTGACAAGACCACTAATGCCCATACAAAATGTCTACAAGAAGGAGAAGGGAAGAGAAGAACTTCATACTATTTGCCAGTCTTCATGTGGCCCACTCCAATGCACAAATGAAAATGCTAGAAATTTTAAAAATACAATATCAGCAATGAAGCATTTGTCAGACATACTTAACAGAAAGCTGAGCAGAGCCAAGGTAAAGACAAGTGAACCTGAAGATAGGTAAAGAAAAAATATCTAAACTGAAACACAAAGAGGGAAAAGAGTAGAGACCCTAGAGACTCCAGAAGATGAGGAGAGAGTGAATGTGTCAGAAGAAATATTTGAAGAGAAAATGGCTAATTTTTCTCCCCAAATTAATGAAAGACATTAACCCAAAGGTTTAAGAAGCTTAGTGAACCCCTAGCAAAATAAACACAAACTACATGTAGGCACATCAGAGTTAAATTGTTAAAAACCAAAAATAAAAAGCAAATCTTCAAAGCAACTAGAGAAAAAAAGGACACACTACATACAGGAGAACAATAACACCTAACATTGTACCACTGGAGAAAAAAAGTCAGTGTTGAAAGTGGAACATCTTAAAAGTGCTTAAAGTTAAAAAGAAACTCTACCCAACTAGAATTCTATATCCAGTAAAGAAGTTTCAAAAAGGAAGGTCAATAAAGACATTTTCAGAATAGAAAAAAGCTGAGATAATTTATTTCTAAAAGATCTGTAGTAGCCAAAAAAAAACAAAAGAAAATCTTTTCAGACTGAAGGAAAATGATACATAATCGAGCACCAGAAAGTTTCAATATTCAGATAAATGTAAACTATCTTTTTAAGTGTCCTTATTTTATATAGTTTTTAAAAAGTTCATTGAATATCTTAAATATAGCAAGATATTGTGGAGTTGATAGCGTATATACAAGTAACATACACATATAAAAGGAATTATGGTGTAAATTTATCACACTAATGGTAAAATAGTTTAATATTATTAGAAAGTAGATTGAGATAACGTAAAATGTATGTTGTGTATCAGTCACTGAAAATAACACAAAGGAATATAATTAAAGTCAATAGTAGAAATAAAAGATAAAGCTAAAAAATATGTGATTTGCCCAAAAGAATGTAGAGAAGGAGGAATAAAGAACAAATGAGATGAATAAAAACCAAAGACCAAGGTTGTACATTTAAAGCCCATCATATCAATAACTGCATTAAAAGTAAATGAACTAACCACTTCAATTAAAAGGGAGAGATTGTTATACTGGATTCAAAACCCAAGATTGAATATAATTTGTTGATAAGACACACTTTAATTATAAAGACTGAAAAGTAAGAAAGGACATGTACTAACATAAGACAATGAAAGCTGGTATGGCAATGTTAGCATCAAACAAAATATGCAATACTTTAAGACAAAGAGCACTACTAGAGTGCTCTAGTCTTGGGTGGATAATTCACCATAAAAGGGTAAATTCATCAAGAAGATATAACAATGACTTCTCAGCCCATTGGCTAAGATCAAGTGAAGAAGAGGTGACAATCCCAAATGAGTAGGCACCTGACAATAGAGCTGTGAAATACATGACAAAGGACAGAATAAAAGGGAGAAATAGACAAATCCACAATTGTGGCAGATATTTTAACAGTCTTTTAGTAATTGATAGAAAAACTGGACAAAAAAGTCAATAAAGCAGTGGATGATGTTAAAAACATCAACCAACTTGACCTAATTTACATTTGTAGAACATAGACTCATCAACTGCTGACTACGTATCTTTTCAAGTGCACATAGAACATTCACAAAAATGAACTATATCCTGGGCCATAAAACAAACATCTCAATAAATATCAAAGGATTGGCTTACATAGAATATATTCTCTTACCACCAAAGTATTAAGTTACAAAGTCGTTACAAAAAGATATCCATAAAACACCAAAACATTCCAAAATTAAGAAACACCCTTTTAAATTAGTCATGAGATGAAAAATAAATGAGATATTTGAAAATATTCTTAAATGAGTAATAACAAACACCATATTTCTGATATTTGTTAAAAAATGTTTACAGAGAAGTTTATAGTTTGAAATGTATTAGAAATTATAAAAGGGAAAAAATTAATGATTTAAACATCTAACTTAAGAAACTAATAAAAAAAGAGCCAAGGAAACCAAAGAAAATTTAAAAATAAGAGCATAAATAAATGAAGTAGTAAACAAATAATTGAGAAAATGGATAAAAGCAATAGTTTATAAAGAGACAAACCTCTAGCAAAACTGATCCAAGAAAACTTAAAACACAAATTGTCAATATTAGATATCAAAGCAAGGACATCAGAATTATCTGGCAGATATTAATGAGGTATTTGATCAACTTTATGTTAATACATTGACAACTTAAATGAAATGGATTTAATTTATTATAAAATGCAAGTTAACAAAAATAGCACAAGAAAACTATAAAATCTAAAGAGCTCCAAGCTATAAGAAAATTGGATTCATAGTCAAAAGCACTTATTTAAAGAAAATTCTAGGCCCAGATGGTTTCACAGGTGAATTTTATCAAACAATTAAGGAAGAAAGAGTACAAATGATTCACAAAGTCTTTCAGAAAACAGAGGAGGAAAAATACTTCCCAATTAATTTTATGGAGCTAGAATTACCCGATCCCAAAGCAGAAAACGATATCACAAGAAAAGAAAATTACAGAGCAGTATTGCTCATAAAGTTGCAAATCCTTAATAAAATTTTTCAAATTAAATCAAGTAATATACAAAAAGGATACTATGCCTAAATGAGGATTGACTTGGGAATGTAAAAGTAAATTTCACATTAGAAAAATTAATGTAATTTGCCACATTAACAGAATCAAGGAGAAAATTCATATGATCACCTCAATATATGTAAAAAATAATCTGGCTAATTCAACACTCATCCATGATAAAAACTCTCAGCAAACTAGGAATACAAGGATATTCCTCAGTCTAATAAAGAGCATCTATTTATGGAAAACCTACAACAATCACCACACTTTGTGGGGAAAGACTGAATGCTTTCCTCCGTGATTGGGAACAAGACAAAGATATCCCCTCTCACTACTTCTAATCATCATCATATCAGATGCCCTAAGCAATGGAATAAGACAATAAAAAGAAGAAAAAAAAAGCATAGATTGGAAAGGAAGAAGGGAAACTGTTGTTTTTATAAGTAATAATTGTTTACATGGAAACCTCTAGGGATCCCTCTGTAAAGGAGCTACCTAAGACTAAAATGTAAACTTAGCAAGCTTAAAGGATAAAAGTCAATATAGAAAAATATACTAGCAACCAACAATTGAAAATGAAAATTTAAAATACTATTTATAATAGTATGAAAAAACATAAAGTATCTAGAAATAAGCCTAACAGATTTATGAGATGTCTACCTTTAAAACTGTAAAGAAGTTAAAGACCTAATTAAATGGAGAGAAATATACAATATTCATGGATTGGAGTACTCTGTATTGTTAAGTTGTTTATTCTTCCTCAACTGATCTATAGAGTAAACACAATTCTTATCAAAATTGTAACAGTCCTTTTTGGAGAAACTGAGAGACCGATTCTTCAACTTATATGGGAATACAAAGGCTCTAGAATAGCTAAGACAACCTGGAGGAAGAACGCTGGAGGACTTACACTGGTTTCAAGATTTAATCTAAAGAAAGCTATGGTAACCAAGATCATATAGTATTGGCATAAGGATAGCTAACTAGATTAATGGAAAAAACCAGAAAATCCATAAATAGATTTACACTTTTATGGTCAATCAATTTTTTACCAAGTTGCTAAGTCAATTCTATGGAGGAAAATAACATCTTTTTGACAAATGGTACCAGAACAATTGAACATCTGTATAGAAGAAACAAATGGAACCTTGAGCCCTATCTCATTCCTTACACAAAACTGAATTCCAGCTACATCATAGACCTTAAGGCAAAACCCATAACTGTAATGTTTCTGGAAGAAAACCCTGGGGAGAAGGGGAAATGATTTACTGAGAGCCTATTTGGAGTCACTGGCAGGGGAGTGCAACTGCTCATATACCCTTGACCAAAGACTGGTCCTCCTCTATGTGGGATAACCATTCTCTCTGACTCAGCATGCAGCTTCAGGAGGAACACACCTGGAATGGTGAGGGAGGAAGGGGACACTTGCCTAGCCAGCCAGATCAGCTGAATCAACCCTGGCAATCAATGGAGTGACAGATTTCTTAGCCAGATCACCCTGACCATCTGGGAAAACGATTTCTTGTGCAGGAGGACATGAAAAGCACTACTTGTATTTTAAAAATGGATACATCGAAATACATCAACATTTAAAATTTATGTTTATTTGTTAAGACTCCCAAATTAGAAGCAACTTGAAATGCCCATCCACAGATTAATGGATAAAAAATGGTGGTATGCCCATGAAGTAGAACACTGTTCAGCACAGAGGAATGAACTATGGATACACACGGTTGAATTTTTCTAAAAATTAGGTTGAGTAAAAGATGCCAGATACAAAATAGTAATCTGTGTAATTACATTTATGTGAAATTCTAGAATAGGCAAAACTCATCTTTGATGGTAGAAATAGTGGTTGGCTGGGGTGGGGGGACATTGACTGAAAGAAGCATGGGAGACCTTTCCAGGTAGGGCCTTGGAAATGTTCTATTCTTATTCAGGTGCTGGTTAGTTACGTGCATATAAACGTAAACATTTTTTGAACAGAACACATAAGAACTGTGCATTTTATTACATAAATATATACCAATATAAATCATGCCTTACATTTGGAAACCTATAAAACAGGTAGCATTACACATCATTTTCAAGGTGAAGAAGCTGAGGCTTAGAGATGCTAGGTAGTTCGTTCAAGACCCCACAGTTAGGACGTGGTAAGGGTATGGCACAAATCCTAACATCCCTGAAACCCAAACCACCCACCGCCCATGTACTTATGCTTCCTGCCGCTTCTCTATTCCAGTATAAATACAAGCATAAATAAGTGGCCAAATCCTCTAAATCCAAGGGTATGTTGATTTTATTTTACTATTTTATATTTTTTAGAGATGAGGTCTCACCCTGTCACCCAGGCTGCAGTGCAGTGACACTATTCTGACTCACTGCATCCTCAAACTCCTGGGTTCAAACGATCCTCCTGCCTCAGCGTCCTGAATAGCCAAGACTACAGCAGCATGCCTAGTCAAACTTTTAAATGTTTCTTGGAGAGAGGATCTCTCTGTGTTGCCCAAGCTGGTCTCAAACTCCTGGGTTCAAGTGATCCCCCGGCCTAGGTCGGCCCCAAAGTGCTGAGATTTCAAGCATAAGCCACCACACCTACCCTCCAAGGGTCTTTAATATAACTGCATTTGGATATAACGTGCGTCAAGATTGATCTCAGGGGAAATTACATGGACTTCACAGATCCTATGTTTGATGCATTTTATTATAATAAGCTTAATTTCTAAATTTCTGTAACTGAAGGAAAAGTGCACCTTAACCATCAGAACCCCAGTTAGGGGATCAGAAACAAAACAAAACTAATTATAGCAAAGCAGTCACCAATACTTTTGGAATATGAAACCAGATGGCCCCCAACTTGAGCTGAATGCACTCAGACACAACCCGTAGATAAGGCCAGAGTCTGCCAACCAATCTGTTACGCCTCTCCCAGCTTCACCTTTCCACATCTGGCTCCTGTGCATCTAGGAAGAATTGCTCAGAGAGAACCAAATAAAACAATTGCACATGATGTTTTAGACACGAAGATGCAACACACAGAAATCACACTCACTCACTTGTTGCTAAAAGGGTATCACCTGAATTAATTTTGCCTTTTAGCATCTTTATGATCTAGAAAGAAAAGTTCTTTCCTTTTGTTCTCTCTACACCACTTCTCCCTGACAAAGATTATGAAATGGGGAGATTTGAACCCCCCAGGATGTGCTGGGAAAGCATGCCAGTTTGGAGGAAGAACTTCCGGTGCTTGATTCCTCATAAGCTAGCAACAGCTGGCATTTGTGAGACTTACTCATCAGGTGGTAAGAGGAAGTCAAATGCTCCCAATAAGAGCTGAAATTCAGGACTCAGCAATGTGAGATTCTCAAAAGGATCAAGGAAACGAGTCTCAAACTATAAATCTGAAATCCAGAGTCCTGTGAATAGTGAATTACCTTCCACAATGCTACAGGAAGGGAACTTTTTCAGGCAGAGTGAAAAATTCACGAAGCAAAAGCTGGAAACAAAGGAAGCAGGAAAAGAAAAGGTACAGACACCCACAAACAGAAAGCCTCTTGTTTCATCTTCATGACAGAAGTCAAACCAAACATGTCAGTTGTAACAGTACATCCAATCAATGGATATTAAAAATAAACTTTTCAAAGACTCTTTAATCAAGGAAAGAAACTCTTGATTTAATAGTAAGCCAGACAGCAAGAGAATACACTTTTTTAAAAAAAAAAGAAAAAAAAAAAAAAAAGACTTCTCTCTATGGTTAGAAGTAGTCCCAGCCACTCGGGAGGCTGAGGCAGGAGAATTGCTTGAACCTGGGAGGTGGAGGTTGCAGTGAGCTGAGATCGCACCACTGCACTCCAGCATGGGCAATAGAGCAAGACTCCGTCTCAAAAAAAGAGAAGAAAAGAAAATATACCAAAATATTAATTAATAGTGCTTATCTTCAGGTAGTGGGATTTTGGGGGATGTCCATTTTCTTCTTTGAAACATTGTGTAATTTCCCAGAATTCTACAACAAGTCTGCATTTGCAATACTTTTGGCCCCAAAGTAATGGACAGTCAGACCATTGGTACCTTAAAGCATGAGGCTATTTTTGTTCATTTATAAGAAGTCTGAAGATTATTGGCCTCAGGGCTGGTCTGGCACTTCAACAGTGTCACCAAGGACCTAGGCTCTTCTGTCTTTCTGCTCCGTACTCTTTATTGTGTTGGCAGTTGTTACCAGGCTTCTTGTCTCATGAACATAGAGTGGCTGCCACAGCTCCAGCCAGCATGATCTCATTCAAAGACAAGAAGGATATGTGTGACCAGGGCAGGGGCAAAATTTCAGCCTTGCTTTTTATCAGGATGCAAAAACACCTTCCTAAAAGTTTCCACTTCAAACCTATTTTTACTTTTATTTTTTCATTTTTATTTTTGAGATGGAGTGTCGCTCTGTCGCCCACGCTGGAGTACAGTGGTGCACTCTCAGCTCACTGCAACCTGTGTCTCCCAGGTTCAAGCGATTCTCCTGCCTCGGCCTCCCGAGTAGCTGGAATTCTAGGCATGTGCCACCACGCTGGCTAATTTTTGTATTTTGAGTAGAGATGGCGTTTAGCCATGTTGGCCAGACTGGTCTCGAACTCCTGACCTCAAGTGATCCACCTATCTTGGCCTCTCAAAGTGTTGGGATTACAGGCATGAGCCACCGTGCCCAGCCTATTTTTACCTGGCCATAGCTAGATCACATGACTACACCTATCCATCTTCCCTGAGATTATGAGATTTCTGGCCAATACATAAACAAAAATAGGGTTATGTTGGTAGGGAAGAAGAAGGAATTGCTTCAGACATGTACAGAGTCTGCCCCAAGTGTTAATGAAGAGAGCAGAAAACAAATAGTATGCTGGGAGTTGTTTCTCACAGAGAGACCGATAAAGAGACGTATAGATTCACGCCCCTCATCTGAACCCCACCCCCACCCAACTATGTGAATTCGCATTGTCAAAGGAAAGATGGGACGGATGATCATTAAAATGTTAATAGTGCTTTCCGGGGAATGGAGATTTGGGGACACGTACATTTTTTTTTCTTTTTTATATATCTGTAATTTCAAGGTCTCTATGATTAGCATAATTCCAAAATTACTTTTTTAATTGGAAAAATTTTAATTTAAGACAGTAATGAGACTGGTGGTTTTAGTCACCTTTCTATATGTTCTGTACATCTAAATCTTATTATAAATATACCGCAGAGTGCAGTGTTTTATGCATATTATTTCCTTTCACCCTCACAAAACCTTATGAGTTCGGTCCCATTTTTGGTCCCATTTCTTCATACAAGGAAACAAAAGCTCAGAGAAGTTAAGTCTAAGCCAGGATTCAAACCAAAGTCTGTCTGATTCCAAAGCCTGAACTCCTAATCACAGCACTGTCCCATAATGTAATCTTTATATTGATAACTTTCTTATTCCCATACCTGTTTTTTAAAAAATAATTTTACTACTTAAATATGCAAGAATACAGAATGTATAATACTATATTCCATGTTTCAGAAACCCTTGATAAATGATATTATTCAATATGTATCTTTCTGAAACTTGCTTTTTATATTTAACACTGATTTCAAGACATCTCTCTCTTGATTCATGGTCCTTCTTCTCGGCCATTTAATATTCTTTTGCATACAATGGTATATTTTTTTTCCATTCTCCTGGACATTCAGAGTCTCCTCCCACCCCCAGTTTTTTGCAATTATAAACAATGCTGCAATGAACATCTTCATGCAGGTATCCTAGGGCCACGTAGAACACAGAACTAGGAGTGGGGCTGCTGGGTCCTAGATACAAGGTAAAGACAGAGTGTGGCCTCCCACCAGTGGCTAGTGACAACTGCTGTTGGTCCACATGCTTGTGAATATTTGGTACTGTCAAATAAATTATTTTATATTATTGGATAACTTTAGAGTTAAAGGATAATCTTGAAGTTAAAAAACAACACAAAATTCTTACCTTTAAAAATATCCAGGGCTTATTATGTCATTGAATGATGCTCCTAATCAGGCTGAGAGCTTGTTGAAGTCGGCAGTTTTTGAAAATCTTACATATAATAACATGTGCACATTTAACCTACAGCTCAATGAGGTTTAGTTTGTTTGTTTGAGATGGAGTCTCATTCTGTCATGCAGGCTGGAGTGCAATGGCGAGATCTTGGCTCCCTGCAACCTCTGCCTCCTGGGTTGAAGTAATTCTCCTGCCTCAGCCTCCTGAGTAGCTGGGACTACAGGCACCCACCACCAAGCCTGGCTAATTTTTTTTTTTTTTTGTATTTTTAGTAGAGACGGGGTTTCACCATATTAGCCAGGCTGGTCTTTAACTTCTGACCTCAGGCAATCCTCTGGCCTCGTCCACCCAAAGTTCTGGAATTACAGGCGTGAGCCATGGTGCCCAGCCTTTTTTTGTTTTTTAAATGAAGCAGAGTTTTGCTCTTGTTGCCCACGCTGGAGTGCAATGGCACAATCTCAGCTCACGGCAGCTTTTGCTTCCCAGGTTCAAGTGATTCTCCTGCCTCAGCCTCCTGAGTAGCTGGGATTACCGGCACCTGCCACCATGACTAGCTAATTTGTTGTATTTTTATTAGAGATAGGGTTTTGCCATGTTGGCCAAGCTGGTCTTGAACTTCTGGCCTCAGGTGACCTGTGCATCTCAGCCTCCCAAAGTATGGGGATTATAGGCATGAGCCACCTCACCCAGCCAGTTTAATGAGTTTTGACAAATGCCTACATCTATGTAAACACCACCACACTCAAGATACAGAACATTTGCCTTAGCTCAGAAAGTTACCTGTGCCTCTCCCAGCCAATCTTTACTGCCATTCCTGGTTCCCAGAAATCATGGTCTGGGTTCTGCCACTACAGCTTGAGTTTGTCTTTTTTAGAGCTTCATAGAAATGGAATCACACAGTATCTATCCTCGTGGGTCTGGCTTCTTCGGTTCAGGATGTTTTTGAGATTCATCCATGTTATTGCATAGATCCAAAATTCTTTCCTTTTCATGGCTGAGTGGTATTCCACTGTGTGGATATACAGCAGTCCCCCTTTATCTGTAGTTTCAGTTACCTGAGGTCAACTGAGGTCCAAAAATACCAAATGGAAACAATAAAAGTTGTTATTAGGCTGCTTGTCTCATGAACATAGAGTGGCTGCCACAGCTCCAGCCAGCATGGTATCATTCAAAGACAAGAAGGATATGTGTGACCAGGCAGGGGCAAAATTTCAGTCTTGCTTTTTATCAGGATGCAAAAACACCTTCCTAAAAGTTTCCACTTCAAACCTATTTTTACTTTTATTTTTTCATTTTTATTTTTGAGACGGAGTGTCGCTCTGTCACCCATGCTGGAGTACCGTGGTGCACTCTCAGCTCACTGCAACCTGTGTCTCCCAGGTTCAAGCGATTCTCCTGCCTCAGCCTCCCAAGTAGCTGGAATTCTAGGCATGTGCCACCACACTGGCTAATTTTTGTATTTTGAGTAGAGATGGTGTTCCTAAGTTTTAAATTTCATGTTCCTCTGTGTAGTGTGATAGAAATCTCACACCGCCCTGCTCTGTCCCATCTACATTGTGAATCATCCCTTTGTCCAACGTGTCCATGCTGTAGACACTACCTGCCTGTTAGTCACTTAGTAGCTGTATTGGTTATCAGATCAAATATCACAGTAATGTGAGGCTGATGTTCAAAGAACTCTTATTTTACTTCATAATGGCCCCAAAGCATAAGGGGTACTAGTGATGACAACAAGTCAGATAGACAGAAGAGAAGCCAGAAAGGGCTTCCTTTAAGTAAAAATGTGAAAGTTCTTGACTTAGTAAGAAAAGAAAAAAAAAAATGTGTGTGGAGATTGCTAAGATCTATGATAAGGATGGATCTTCTATATGTGAAATGGTGAACATTATATTACTATAGTTGTTCTATTTTATTATCCATTATTGTTATTTATCTTACTGTGCCTAATTTATAAATTTAAGTTTATCATAGATGGGCATAGGAAAAAAACAGTGTACATAGGGTTCAGTGCTGACTAAGGCTTCAGGCATGTGCTGAGGGTCTTGGAATGTAACCCCCAGGATAAGATGTGACTCCTGTACCATCGTTTGTCCACTGACTAGGTGACGGACATCTGGCTTGTTCTGATTTTTGACTACTATGAATCATGCTGCTATGAACATTTCATGGGCAAGTCTTTGGGTGGACATATGTTTTCATTTCTTTTGGGTAAATATTTAGAAACGAAATTGCTGTGTCATCAGGGAGAGGTGTGTTTAAAGAAAGGACTTTGGAACATCTATCTTAGTAGCTGCATGGCCTGACACAGGACTTGCCTGGCCTCTGGTGGGTAGAAAAGTGAAATCATCCCTAAGAGAGAGGTGAGAGGGAAGAAAACTTGGAAGAAAGGTAGAAGGAAGAAACAAAGGAAGAAAAAGGACAGTGAGAGGGAGGAACGTGGATTTTAGTCTAATAGGAGGAGACATTCTAAGAGAGTTATTCAAAGCTGAAATGAACTCCCTTGAAAGGTTTTAGACCGAAGCTGAGTGACCATTTGGTTGGGGGATGTTGAGAGAAAGAGTCCTCAAAAGTACTTGAGCTAAAGAATGCTCAAGATTGCTCTTACCCACGACGCCCCAAACAGCAGAATTATCACTTTTACAGACGCATGACCAGAGTGAGCAATGAAGCCTCAGGGAGAGCCACATGTCATTTGATCACTGTTTTGATTGCGGGCTGTGGGACCCCACTCTTGGCTGTCTCCAGGAAAGGAGACGTCGTAGGACGTGAGGACTCATGGAACCGTCAGGAAGGCTGCAGAGCCAGGGAGAGAAACAGGCAGCACCGCGGAATGAGCTCACCTGTGTTTCAGTCTTTTGGCCACTCTGAGCTCAAGTTCCACAGAGGAAGCCCCAGGTCTTCCTAGCTTGGGTCATTCCCATGTCCTCTCCCAGGCCAGAGGAAAGTCACATGTCAGTAACAACCCGCTGCGGTCCCTAAGATGTATGCAATGGGGGAAAGAAGTTGCGGAGTTCTTGAATTGGATATGGGAAGACAGGGTAGAAAATCATTCATTCATTCATTCATTCATCCAGAAATGTTAATTTTTGTGCCTCCCAAAAGCCACGCTTTGTGATGACCACCTGGCCAGACTCAGGTCGGAAAGGCAAGAAGAGACAAGCACTGGCTGCTGAGGACCTGTGGCTCAGTTTGTCCCCACCTCAAGGCTGGCAGAGGAGTGCAGGGATACCAGACAGACTTGGCTGGAGTCCCAGCTCTGCTCCTCTCTAGCTGTGTGACCTTGGGCCTCTCTGAGCCTGTTTTCTGGGAATAAGAAGGCCTTCTTCCAGGGGAGAATCCATTTTTTTTTTAAAGAGAGACAGAAAGAATAAAAAAAGAAGAGAGAGAGAAAAAAAAGAATGAAGGAGAGGAAGAAAGAGAAAGAGGAAGAGGGAGAGAGAACAGGGGTGTTGCTTTATTGCCCGGGCTGGAATGCAGTCTAAAAATGGGTATGCCTGTAATTGTGTTTAATAATAGAGACATGAAAAAAAAAATGAGGGAAGAAAATAACAAGCAGCCAACCAATATTTCATTTAAACCTGTAAGTAGGTGTGATGTGGTACTGATAAGAGTGTATATTTTGTGTATTTAAAGTGGAGAGTTCTATAAATGTTAATTAAGTTTACTTGTTCCGGATCTGAGTTCAAGTCCTGGATATCGATGTTAACTTTCTGTCTCATTGATCTGTCTAATATTGATGTTGAAGTCTCCCACTATTGTTGTGTGGGAGTCCAAGTCTCTTTATAAGTCTTATATATCTGGGTATTCCTGTATTGGGTGTGTATATATTTAGGATCTTTAGCTCTTCTTGTTGCATTGATCCTTTTATCATTATGTAATATCCTTCTTTGCTTCTTTTGATCTTTGTTGCTTTAAAGTCTATTTTATCAGCAAAAATTGCAACTCCTGCTTTCTATTTATTTATTTTTGCTCTCCATTTGGTTGGTAAATTTTTCTCCATCCCTTTGTTTTGAGTCTTTGTGTATCCTTACATGTGAGATGGGTCTGGATGCAGCATACCAATGGGTCTTGGCTTTTTTTGCCTGTCTGTGTCTTTGGATTGGGGATTTAGTCGGTTTAAATTTATAATTAATAACAATATATGTGAGTTTGATACTGTCATTTAATGTTGGCTGGCTGTTTTGCCCATTAGTTGATGCAAGTTCTTAATTATGTTGATGTTCTTTATTTTTTGGTATTTTTTACAAAGGCTGATACTGGTTGTTCCTTTCTATTTGTAGTGGTCTTTCAGAAGCTCTTGTAAAGCAGGCCTGGCGGTGATGAAATCTCTGAGTGCTTGCTTGTTCACAAAATATTTTATTTTTCCTTCGCTTATGAAGCTTAGTTTGGCTGGATGTAAAATTCTGGGTTGAAAGTTCTTTTCTTTAAGGATGTTGAATATTGGCCCCCACTCTCTTCTGGCTTGCAAGGTTTCTGCTGAGAGATCTGCTGTGAGTCTGATGGGCTTCCCTTTATGGGTAACCTGACCTTTCTCTCTGGCTGCCCTCAGTATTTTCTCTTTCATTTCAACCCTGGTGAATCTGGCGATTATGTGCCTTGAGGTTGGTCTTCTTGAGGAATATCTTTGTGGTGTTCTCTGTATTACGTGGAGTTGAATATTGTCCTGCCTTGCTAGGTTGGGAAAGTTTTCCTGAATAATATCCTGAAGCGTATTTTCCAGCTTGGATTGATTCTCTTCGTCACATTCAGGTACACCTATCAAGCGTAGATTAGGTCTTTTCACATAGTCCCATATTTCTTGGAGACTTTGCTCGTTCCTTTTTATCGTTTTTTCTCGAATCTTGTCTTCTCGTTTTATTTCATTAAGTTGGTCTTCGACCTGAGAATCCATTTTTTGTGGGGCCTGAAGCTTACACAACTTTGGAGTCTCTTATAAGAGTAAGGATAGAAATAGTTCTTACTGGCTGGGTGCGGTGGCTCACGCTTGTAATCCTAGCACTTTGGGAGGTAAAGGTGGGCAGATCATCTGAGGTCAGGAGTTCAAGACCAGCATGGACAACATGGCGAGACCCCATCTCTACAAAAATACAACAATTAGCAAGGTGTGGTGGCGCACACCTCTGGTCCCAGCTACTCTGGAGGCTGAGGCACGAGAATCACTTGAACCCAGGAGGTGGGCGTTGAAGTGAGCAGAGACTGCCTGGGTGATAAAGTGAGACTCTGTCTTGAAAAAAGAAAAAGAAATGAGTCTTAGTTTTGCAAATATTGCAACAAATGCCTTGTGAGCTTATTTCAGGGGACATCCAGAGCTTTGGAAGAGGCGGTGAAAGTGAAAACCCTAAAAGTTAAATTTCAGCTGCCTCATGGTAAATCTATCTTCACCAACCCACAGCATTTTTCTTTATTTTTTAAATTATGAAATGAAATCATGCATGTAAAGAACTAAGGGCCATGCCCTACCATAGGTAGTGTTTTCTGAAAGCCAGGCACTGTTTAAAGCGCTTGGTATCTATTGACATATTAATACTCACAGTGAATTTATGAGGTAGAGGCTCTAATTGAATGCTCCATTCACAGATCAGAAAATCGAGGCCCAGAGAGTGAAGTGGTCTCCCTAATTGTGACCGATCTGGCAGTCTGGCTCCAGGGTCTCTGTTCTGAACCACCGACCTTTACGACTCTTGTTGAAAGGCAGGGGTTTTTATTACCCTTTCTTGAATATCACAAGCAAGCCCATTGCCTGAAATTCTCTGTAAGGAAAATGAGACCTTTATCCTGTAATGTAGGTGAAAGCCCCTCTGGAGCCCCAGAAGCCTGTTTTCTGAAGATCGCACTCCTGGTGAAAGAACGCTTTTCTCCCCCGGGGAGGTCGCGTGAAAACACTACCCTCAGAACACATGTTACACACGCTCCGCTTGCCAGAGCCCCCCTTCCCTGACAATCGCACAGCGAACTCTGAACTCAATTAACTTCCGCCTCCACTTTATATTATCCCTAATGGGAAAACCGGGGACAAATCCAGTTGTACTTTCCGTGTAACTTAACTACATGTAGAAACAGACTTGCAGACACTGATTTATGAGCGGAACTGAGGCTTGCCCCATATGTTTTTTTTTTTCCAGGGCAGGATTTGTCTTACCCTGGAGGACGGCTGTGGCCTTCCTTCCGGGTGAGGGCTGAGGCTGCTGAAGGGTTAACTCTGCCGATTCTCTCAAAGCCTCAGGCTTGAGGCTGTTGGTCAGTAGGTGCTACAAGAAGCCTATTTTAAAAAATTGTAGTGCTCCCCTCCCTGTGTCCATGTGTTCTCATTGCAGCAAGGGGAGAGATGCCAGATGTAGGTGATGGGGAGGAAGGCAAATCACACTGCCACGTGTGTACCTATGCAACAATCTTGCATGTTCTTCACATGTACCCCCAAACCTATAATGCAATAAAGTAAATAAATGGAAAAAAAAATTGTAGCTGCTGGTGTTTGGTGGCCCTTGGTACAAGCAGCCACTTCTTTCAACTAAGGAATGAAATCACTTGAGTGAATTGCAGTAAAGAACTTGATGACTCAAAGGCCATCTTGCCCTGGAAAAGCATCTCTGGGCAGTTATACTAATTGGAGGAGCACTATCACCTGAATGAGTTTCAGTGGAAACTGTGATTGCCAAATTACATGGTTTGCTTTAACAGGGGTGATTTCAAGGACTGATCTTGAAAAGTAATTCTTCTTCCCTCTCTCCCCACTTCTCATAATGCTGTAAACTCATCACAAGTGAAGGCAATTTAGAATCTTCAGTCTCCTTCTTAAAACCTGAAATGGCTTCTGACTGTGCTTGGGATAAAGACTGATTTCTACTGTGGCTAAGCCCCAAACCGACCTGCCTCCTGCCAGCCTTCCAGATTCATCGCTCTGCTCCACACGCAGATGCTGCACATCACATCCTGAACTTTGCCTCGGATGCATCGCAGCTTCTCCGCCTGGAACTCTCCTTTGCTTCCTTCTTCCAAGCAGAGATCAAGTCTTTTCATTTCCTTTCTTCCTGGCCTGGCATAGTTCCTTCTTTTCCTGGTGAAAGCACCTGGGTCTCCTTGGGAGTCTTCTCTATCTGCATACTGTGGGTAGGTATGACCAAGCTATGGGTTGAACAAGATCAAGTCTGAACAAAGTGGAGTAAGTCTCAGGACTTTTGCTGGCACTGTTGTGAGGCACCTTCTATTGAGGTTTTAAGCAGACAGGATGTCAACCTGGAGCTGCACAGGAACATCTTTGTCACCATGAATGTGTACCCTGCTTGAAAAGGAAGCTGCAGAGAGGAATGCAGACTCAAGAGATAGAGATGGATTCCTAATGACACCACTCCAGCACCTAGATCCAGCCATTCCTGAAGAAAACAACTCTGGGACTTTCCAGTTACATGAGCCAATGTATTTCAGTTACATGAGCTCATGTATATTTCCCTGCTTGTTTAAGGCAACTCGAGCTAGGTTTCTGTCAATTACAACTAAAAAGTTTCTCAAGAATACACTTTCCCTTTTAGTTGGTTAACTCTTGTTTATCCTTCATGTTATCAGCTTAGAGTCCTCCCTGATTCCCACATCTGGGTTGGGTCCCTCCTCTGTGCATTGACAGACCCCTCTGTTTTCCACATATTAGCACTTAAACCACTGCATTGTCATTTTCTGTTTGCTTCTTTGATTCTCTGCCTAGACTCTGACCCACAAGCACAAGTGTTCCTGTGGTATTTACTACTGTGCCTATGTCTGTGAATGATGCATAGGAGGCTGTTAGTAATTTCCATTGATTATACCCATTAGTTAATGAAAATTACTGAACCTCCTTCTAGTGGACTACATCTACAATTTTGAGAAATTAAATGTCTGAATCACACCCAGCATTGTGGGAGGCCGAGGCGGGTAGATCACGAGGTCAAGAGATCGAGACCATCCTGGTCAACATGGTGAAACCCCGTCTCTACTAAAAATACAAAAAATTAGCTGGGCATGGTGGCGCGTGCCTGTAATTCCAGCGACTCAGGAGGCTGGGGCAGGAGAATTGCCT